>NC_051155.1:119253787-119398075 GCF_013339745.2 Dermacentor silvarum
TTTTGGGTAGATCCACGTGCCATGACGCGCAGCGATTAAAAGGTTTTTCTAAATAAAAAATAGCGACTTAAGGCTCATGCCAACTTTGAATCGGCTGCTGCGTAAGGTGTTCTCTTACTGTCTACGAGTGCAGGACTCACTTCAGTGTTGTTATTCCGTGTTTTTTAGGGGCGAAGCTCCTTATAGCGGCACCCGTTCCGTCCCATCGTAGTAGTAGTAGTAGTGTGTAACCAGTCTGAGAAAAATGAGAAAAAAATTCCGAAGTTGTGTCCGTAGCGCGGAATCGAACCAGGGACCCCTCGCTCCGAGCGCGCGGCGTTAGCCCACTACGCCACGAAGATGTATGTTGTGATCATGCAGAATGCAACTACGCCACGAAGCGGACATGGACAAATGCACCACGATGGCTATAAATACCCAACATTAACGAAAGGCCGCGTTTCTAGCGCGTTTCTAACGCGTTTGTGCTAGCGCGTTACGGCCCGTGTAAGAAGCTGGTGTAAGACGCTGTGGCCTCTCCACCTTACCTTCAACGCGTTTCGAACGCGCTGCCCAAAGCGGGTGGCAAGTCAAGTTCAAGTCGAGGAGCGTTTATGAATACGGGGGGTATACTCTCTCAGCAGTCATGTGATGGCGTCGGCAAACGCGGTGCACGTTCCGGCATGTGTAAATGCTGCGTAAGACGCTGTGGCCGCTCCCCCTTACTAGAGAGTACTGCACGTTTCTAACGCGTTTGTGCTAGCGTCCCCTTAAGCGGGAGATCTGATAATTCCCTCCGGAGCTTCGCCCACTCATCATCATTAACCTCGTGGATCTGCTGTCATTTTTTCTTTTTTGCTCCCTTTATGTCTTAGGGATTCGCCTTGGAAAGTGTATTGTTTATTAATATTATTCATTTTAGTTCATTGATTTTTTAAGCAAAATTGCTCAATTGCTCTTGTTTTTGTGCTCACAAGGGTTTCGACGGGAATTCAGGGCGCAGGCTCCTTTCCCAGCATATCACCCCTGGAGGAAGTCGAACGCCAGGCCGGGGTACGCTTGTGCCAATTTGAATCAGTGGGCGCTCGGTTGCGCCGGAAATCGAACCCACAACCTCCCGCAGCCGAGGCGGGCGCTCTACCACGAGGCCACGGATCCAAGCTCTCATGTAGCAAGGAACTGTTTGGTGTTATGTTTCATTCGGTGACCAAATGAGCTTACTCTTACCTCAAGCTATTAAAAGCAAGCAGCAAAAAAAACAATATTTTTGCAATTTCCTGTGCTAACGATAATTACTTTACACAAGGCTTTTCTCGTTTTAACATGCCAAAAGAAGGTTCCGAAAATTTCAAATGATTGTGTACATGTCTGGGAGTTCTAAGAATGAATAACTTGTGGACGTAGGTATCAAAGAGTGCTGCATAGGGTTTACGTCACGAAAATTGAAGAGAAGAATTTTGCTCCGAATAAACATTCGTGCAATTATTTTCACTGTTACACCGGTGTGGCGTCTTCGTTTTGATAATCACGACTTCACGTTACACACTGATTAGATAATTCATTAACCATCAACATAATTGTATGTATGCAACGTACAGCATCATGGACTGCCATTGTTTTTTCGCTCACATAAAAGAATAGGCGAGAGCACAGCATCAACGCTTTCAATCACGAGTGCCTCCTGGTACAAAGGAGAAATAAAGGGCTAATGAGAATATATATATATATATATATATATATATGAAGCTGATATTATATATATATATATAGTTACAGAGAGTTGTGCAGAAATTACTTTATTTATAGGAGATGGATGATGGTGACCGCGCAATCCGGCGTAGAAGCACTTCGTCTTCCTTTTCTTTTCAACTGCTTCATGTATGCTCGTTACATTCCGCCACAAGCAGACGAAGCCCGTAGGGCGAGTTAGGAGGGATCTGTAGGGTAAAAATGTTTCAGGACGAGCAACATGAGTCACCTTCGTACTGCGTGATCGCCGGCCACTGCCCAGGAGGCGAGCTATTAGATAAAAAAGTTCGCTCAAAGACTCCAGGACAACGTATGGGCCGGAGTAGTGAGACAGGAACTTTTGACGCAAGGCCCGCTTGCGTTGCGGTGTCCAAAGAAGCACCAAGTCGCCTTTGGCGAACGAAACAGGCCCGTGACGCTCGTCGTAACGGTCCTTTGAACGGTGCTGCGACGCCAAAGTATGAAGACGGGCTATTCGGCAGGCTTCTTCAGCGAGGCACACAGTCTTTGACACAGAATCGTCGTCGTGCAGAATAAAGTTTAAGAAAGTATCGAGAGGGCTGCGTGGTAGCCTTGCATAGAGGAGATAAAATGGGCTGTAGTTCGTGGTTTCATGTTTCGCCGTGTTGTATGCGTGGATTATGAAGGACAGCACGTCGTCCCAGTTCTTATGATTGGAGGAAACGTACATGGCAAGCCTATTGGTCCGCGTTCGGTTCGTCCTTTCAACGAGGCCGTTGGTCTGTGGATGATACGGTGTGGAGTTACGGAACTCAGAAGTGCACAGACGTAGTAGCTCCTCAACGGCGTCCGCATGCAATGAACTTGCGACCATGGTCACTGATGATAACACGCGGCGGGCCATGAAGAAGGACTACGGAACGCAGCTGCAAGAGTGCTACACAGGCAGCGGTGGAAGAGGGTATAGCTGCAGTTTCTGCGTACCGTGCGAGATGGTCCACGCAAACGATTATCCAACGGTTCCTATTGTGAGATAACGAGAATTGAACCTTAAGGTCAATACCTACTTGCTCGAAAGGTGTACAGGGTAGTATCAATGGTTGCAGGGGACCTGGTACAGCGGTGGCTAGTCGCTTGTGACGTTGACACGTTTCACAACTAGCGACACAGTGTTTGGTTGTCTGGTACATGTTGGGCCAGTAAAATCGCTCTTGCGTGCGGTGTAGCGTTTGCACGAAACCGAAATGACCAGATGTCGCATCGTCATGCATGGCGCGTAAGATGTCGGAGCGGAGGCTCTCGGGAGAACTAGAAGAAAACGTGCTCCATTTCCGGAGTAATTGTTCTTATAGAGCAACTCATCACGAATGGTAAAGCAAACCGCTGCCTTGAGAAGTACGAGCGGCGGCAAACAGCGGATTCAGGTTGAGATCATTGCGTTGCTCTCTCTGAAAGTCTGCCGCGTCGGGGAACGTACGAGTAATGGCACCGAGACAGTCATCAAAATTCTCAGCTTCGCAGTCGGAAGTCGCAAGAGCAATGCGAGAAAGGCAGTCTGCGTCGGCATGACGACGTCTGCTCTTGTATGACATCATGAAGTCATACTCCTGAAGTCGCAGCGCCCAGCGCGCGAGTCGACCTGAGGGATCACGCAAACCAACCAGCCACCATAAATGGTCTTCCGTAAAGATAACATCGAAATTTCCGCACGGCGAAAACAGCTGCCAGGCATTCCTGCTACCTAACCGTATAACTACGCTCCAACTTGCTCAGACAACGGCTGGCATATGCGACGACATTTTCGGCGTTGTTGTGATGTTGTACAAGTACCGCTCCTATTCCGATTCCACTAGCATCGGTGTGAACTTCAGTGGGGCAAGATGGGTTGAAGTGACGCAAGAGGGGTACTGACGTTAGTATAAACTTCCTTTGCGAGATTGATGCGTCACACTCCGGTGTCCATGTGAAGGCTACATCCTTTCGCAGATGTCAACGGGAGAACAATATCGGCAAATCGGGGTACAAAACGACGAAAATAAGAACATAGACCAATGAAGGAGCGAAGGTCTCGTGCTGTCTGTGGTGGTTTGAAGGAACTGACTGCTTCAATCTTATGAGGATCGGGTCTGACGCCATCCTTGTCGACTAGAAGTCCCAGGACCAA
Source organism: Dermacentor silvarum (assembly GCF_013339745.2). Lineage (NCBI taxonomy): Eukaryota > Metazoa > Arthropoda > Arachnida > Ixodida > Ixodidae > Dermacentor > Dermacentor silvarum. Next base: position 119,257,641 of record NC_051155.1, read on the forward strand.
TGTTTGACGCTCGCCAAACCGACATTTTTTTAGTTTAAAACTAGTCCAGTTTTCTCGATGCAACTCAGAACAAGGCTCAGGCGGGCGTTATGTTCTTCCAACGTGCGGCCGAAGATTACAACATCATCCAAGTAACGCATCCATATCTCCCACTTTAGGCCACGTAATATCGTATCCATGAATCTTTCTAAGTTGGCGGAAGCTTTGCAGAGGCCAAAAGACATAACATTTGCCAATACCCCGATCGTAGATCAAAAGTCGAAAAATAAGAAGCAGCGTGTAAGCAATCGATGACGTCGGCGATTCCCGGTAGTGAGTGGACATCCTTCTTTGTCACAGCGTTTAGGCGTCTCTAATCTACGCAGAATCTCCAGGAGCCATCTTTTTTCCGGACGAGGATTACTAGAGCTGCCCATGGGCTTGAAAACTCTTGAACGACATCTTTGTTAATCATTTCCTTAACTTGTTCTGCAATAACCTTGCGCACGGAGGATGACACGCGGTAGGGCTTCTGGCGAATGGGGTGTGCTGAGCCGGTATCTATTCTGTGGCGATCTTGTGATGATGGTAAATCAAGTGGCGCATCTCCGTGAGTAAAATCGAATGCAGCAACATGTCGGGACAGAACTTGTACCAGTGCTTGACACTCAGATGTGCAGAGAGCCTTTCTGATCATACCGAGAATCAGCTCTTCAGAAGGGCGATAACCGCATGGAGAGTAAGTAGGAGCGGGCTCTGCTGTGAGTACTGCTATTGAGCTGCATGAGGCTCCATCTAAAAGGACACTTTTCATGCCTCGAGGCAGGACTACTGGCGTGACGGAACAATTCAGCGCCCACAACGTTGCGACTCCTCTCGTCATGCACACGACAGAGCAAGGCACGATTATGCATTTTTTAGCACAGTTAATGCTGAGGGGCCGAATCACGAGGTCAACGGAAGCAGCGTCAACAGTAGTCGGACAAACACGAACGGGCGTTAAGCACCATGAGGGGGCAAGCACTTCATCAAGCACACTGAGTGTGTCCCTTTCTTCGCCACACGAGCTTTGTTCAGAAAGCTGGGATAAAACCACCTCGTTCACATGCATTTCACCCATTCCACAGTCCACAGAAGCGCCGCAGTGTTGAAGAAAATCTATGCCGAGAATAACATCGTGCGAACAGCGGGCAAGGACTAAAAACTCCGACACAAACACTTTCCCAGCCAACGTAAAACCTACAGTGCAAACACCGAGGAAGTGGAGCCACTCGCCGCCCACTCGACGAAAAGCAATGGCATCGTCCCATGAAAACATAACTTTGTGGCCTAGGCGGTTCTTGAAAGCCAGGCCCATGTCAAACACATTCGCACCAGTATCAACTAAAGCAATGGTCTGCAATCCGTTAACCAGCACATTCACTTTGTTTTTGATCCTCACAGCAGGCACAGGTATTTCATTCAAAGACCGTCTGGCGACCTCACCTCCATCGGCCGCAGATGCTAGTTTCCCGGCGAGGGCGAAGATGCACGGTGCCGAGGGAACGGAGAACGACGAGGACGGTTAGTTCGTGGTGTCAGGCTGCGGTCAGACGCTGGCGAATCGCTGCGTCCGATCTCGCGCGAGAAACGGTCCGTGGGAAGTGAACTGGCCCATGGGTCATGTGATTACGGGTTCCAGGTGGCGAGAACATCGGCGGTGTCCTTCGTGACTGACGGCGTTGGAGACAGTAACGAGCTATGTGTCTCGTGGAACCACAGCTGTAGCACACGGGAGGGTCACGGTTCACTGTATACTCCTCAAACGCACGCAATGCTTTCTCTCTGTGGGCGGTAAGCGAGTTGTTCTCTTTTGGGTAACTCGCCTCCGGTGTTCGCTGGGATCGGTTGTATCGGTCGTAAATTGGGTCCTGGTAGTAGGGTCGACGTTGCTCTGGTCGCGTCCCGGCATCATAAGTCACGGGGCCTTGGTGATAATAACGTGGCTCTGCCCATCGTGATCGAGCGTGAGAGGGAGCGCCGCTTTTGTAGACAGTGGTGGCTGTCGAGGCGGGTGTCCATAATCTGCTGGACACTCGGAGAAGGATGAAACGGTTGTTTCAACAGCTGGTGACGAGCATGGGTGATAAGTATCGCGGTGAGTCACTTGTGAGTGCAGGCTGAGTTCTTCTCTAACTATTTGACTGATCGTTGAAGCCAGATCGAGCGACTGGTCGTTATCTACGCTTGCAACGGTTGTAACGTTGGCTAACCTGCAAAACTTCAGCGTAACGCGCCTCGTCTTAAGCTACTCGAAACGTGCGGCAATGCCGGATGACGTCGGCGACGGAGGCCAGGTTGTCTTTAGCGATCAGAAAGCTATAAACGTCCTCGGCGATTCCTTTTATGGTGTGCCCAACTTTGTCTTCCTCGGACATGCCAGGGTCCACCATCCTGCAGATTTTTGCACTTCCTCAATGTAGGTCCTGCATGTTTCTCCAGGTACTTGCGCGCGTTGTGAAAGCGTCTGCTCTGCCCTTTTCTTTTCGTCACGGAGTCACCGAAGCGCTCTTTGATTTGTGAAACAAATCTTTCCCATGTCGTGAATGTCTCCTAGCTCGTTGTTATCAAACCACACCAACGCGGAATCCGTAAGAAAGAACACAACGTTGGAAAGCTGAGAAGCGTTATTCCACTTGTTGTAGGCGCTCACCCGTTTGTAATGGAAGAGCCATTCATCGACGTCTTCGCCTGGCTTTCCGGCGAAGGGACGTGCGTCTCGTAGTTACTGGACAGAACTGGCGGGGGCTGAGACAGGCCGTTGCTCTTCTGGGTTGCGGGACATCTCCAACTCTGCTGGGTTCGGTGGAAGTCCAGCAAGGCGGCGGCTTCGACGAAGAACTTGCGGTATAACCTCCGTCTTCGGTTGTCAATTACCCAGCACCTTCCACCACAACTGTTACGGAGAGTTGTGCAGAAATGACTTTATTTATAGGAGATGGATGATGGTGACCGCGCAATCCAGCCTAGAAGCACTTCGTCTTCCTCTTCTCTTTAACTGCTTCTTGCATAGAGTTTCTCACTACATTACCTAGAGGGAAAACTGGCGCTGCTGCGCTGTGGTATCCATGGGAATGCCGACATATTGTGACTTCAGATACGGTGGCTAGATGGGTCTAGCCACCGTACTTCGGATTGGCATCGTTCTTAGAGAGCCAGAGCGCCTTGAAGACGCGCCTGGCTAGCACCGTTCCGTCTGTCACAATGATTCATTTCCCGCTAAAACAGCACGTAAAAAACTGCTTTAGCTTAATTATTACACAAAAACATGGTTTGTTTAATTTTTAGGACTTACTATAGGATGCACAATTATATGAAACGTAAAAAGTATCAGCTGGCCGCTAAAATTGGAGGGCAGACGACAAGATTATCGCTCGCTTTGGAACAACGTGTCGTCTGTTCTGGCTTTTCTTCGCTTGATTCTGCATTGCAGGTGAGTAAACTGTATTGAGAGATTTAATATGGATGAATAAAAGCCTTTTATGTAGATTTTACTTTAAGGATGCATTATTTGTGTAGCCATATCCACGTTTTAGATGAAGCCTCGCTCAACACCAGCAAACACAAGCCTCGCAGACACATACCCCGGCGCCGTTTAAGAAACTCGCATAGACGGTGGCGCCAGTTTACCCTCTAGGTGTTATAGTGAGAAGCTCTATGCCTTCGTGTATGCTATTTACAATATATATATATACATCCATCTCCACTTAGCCGAGACGTCTCTATGTGCTGGGTGAGTCGCAGCCCTTGAGCACCACATATTCACGGCATCGCCAGCGAAGTTTCCTAAGCATTGTCACATTGCTAGACGCAAGGGACTACGTAGGGTGTTCAGAAGGTCTTTATTTCTATGTTTACTTTTCACATCCGTCTTGGCATTCTTGCATCTTTTAAAGCGAAGAGAGCAACGCTCAGTCTGCACTAAAGAACACCAAAATTTTGGGTAGAGTGCACAGTATACGGTGGGACAAAGCTAAACCGCACAAGTATTGGTCCGCTGCCAAGCTGCTTAGCTCGCAGTTCCGCCTCCGGAAAGACAACATGAAGCAATTTGGAGTTCATTTGTTCCGCGGAAGTGCTCCAGCTGCGAGCCGGAAGACTGGCCAGTCTAATAAGGTCTGCAGCGCATATTTTGCCATCTGTATGCTTCCAACATTCATATTTCTCTCTCTCTCTCTATATATATATATATATTTATATATATATATATATAGAGTTATTCCCTTTTACTCATTCAGTGCGTGGCACAAGCTGTTTTCTGTAGATGTTCGTTTTCATCTCACCCGTTTACAATGCGGCGTTATCGGCCTAACTTTGTATCTTATTTCCCTTGTCTCATGTTTTGATTACTGAATCTTCCCAATGGCGGCTGCTGTGGACGGGTTGTCCGAGCCGCGCGGCTAGACACATTCGTCCGCTCTAATTCGCTTACGCGACCGCAGTGGCGCTCAGCCTGCGCCACTCTCGCAAGGCGGTGACTAATGGATCTGTTTTCAGCTGCGACGACCTCGTTGCTTTTTGTGCGGTGCCGTGTAACTGGTTGTCTCAGCTTGCGACTGGGGCGCGAGAGTGGAAGAGAGCGTGGGGAAGAGAAAGTGAAAGCGATAATTATAGTTAAGCGATGGGCGAAAAAACAAAACTAAGGACAGAGGGACTGCAACAGAACAAAAGCCGCGGGTCGGTGCAGATAGAACTGAGGATTAGGCGCGGCAGGAATGTAGTAAAAGAAAAACGGAGAAGGCTGGAATTCATGCAAATGAGGAGTGAGAGCTCGCGTTTCAGGAGAACAGATTGCTCGGGTGACCGACTGTACTTCGCTCACGGCATGGACGCTATACACACGCCCAGAGAGGAAACACGAGGTCGTCGATTCGGCGAGACAGCGAGGTTCTGTGTCCTAATGAGTCGCGCACACTTTTTTTTCACCATGCATCCAGCAGCGTGCTTTCCACATGTCCCGTTATATTGTCTTCGTCAAGCTTATACGAGCAATGGCTGTTGCCGTGGTGTTCGCACTTGTCGTGTCCTGATGACCTCCCAGCGGCGGGAAATGCGTGAATGCCATGAAAAATTGTTCCTTCGAGGCAGTGGAACAGGACGAGGTGGTTAGTCTTTATTACGAGACAGCCGTCCCGCAACCGATATATTTAAGCCGGCAAAATGCCGTCACCGCATAGAGCGTATACGCGCTGGTGGAACCGGTTCTCACGTAGCATATCAGTGTCTGTGGAAGACACCCAGTGCTTAAATACTTATATGAAATTCTAAATAAATCGTAATTCCTATTTAGAAAATTTTGTCGTCCGAACGGACGTATTTAATTCAGTCTGTCCCCGTAGACCACGTTTTTGCATAGGAGTAACGAATATACAACTTGCGGGTGCGATGAGGTCTGGTGAAAAGATTGTACATGTCTTTTCGGTTTACGTTTATTGGCAAGCAATATGAAATGTTACTGGTGGCGAATATGAAATAAACAGGTGCTTCATGTTTGCCGTCTTATTATTCTTCTGTTTTGGAATGCGGACTTCGTCGTTGCAGCTGCGCTGAGGTTTGCTCAGTGGAAGAAATATTGTACCCTGTCGAGATAAACAATATGTATTAGTACTAGGTGCGTGCAGGTGGCAGCATGCGCCTAGTCGTGCGTGAGGCCATATATCGTTGTAATGTGCGTATAAGGCATTTACCGCAAAGCAACTAAACAGAGCAGCAGCAGATTTTCTCACACGCGTGACCATTTCGTCACGTCATTACAGTAGCTGGTGCGCGAGACACTTTCATATTTACCATGCAAGCAAAGTTTCTCGACGACGAGGAGCCATTATCGGTGAGCGGGAATCCACGTGAACTATGCACTAATCATCATAATTTATTAATTAGTCTTTCAAAAGTAAGCGGTCGAGTTAACGCGTGACGGCTTCACTTAGTGCGTTCGCGTTACTTGCAGTTGCTGTTCGGCACCTTGATTTATTTTTTATTTCCGCTGTATTTCAGAGGCTCGAAACTGGCGGGGACAAGAGTAGGAGTTTCAGTGACGTGAATATTTGTCCTTACGACAGTAATTAAATAAGTAATCAAATGCCTGCATGTGAAGCCTCTACCATTCTACTGCCGCAGGTTTTCGACATGGTTCACAGGAACCTTCAATTCAGTACGGTCAGTTCAACTCACGGAGCCGCTGGATCGAAAAGACCAGGGCGTCAGACAGACTGAAAGGTAACTACGGGTAAATGTGAAGTTAAATGTTTTTAACTTCAGGGAAATTTATCGCGGAGTTCACTTACAGGCCCACAACGCTAGGACGGGTGTAGCCAGCACGAAGGGTGTCCGACGGCTGCGTCGTTGAGGACAAAAAAGAACGTAAGAGACAGCGTCGAGCAGAATCCACCGTTATAGCATGAAGAACTCTCGTCTGCCTCGACTACCATCACTGGTCGGCTATGCAATACGGGAGTAAGCCCCCAATCTCCACCCTTTGTTGTCATTGTGCCACAGCCTCGGAACGTCCAAAATCAAAAACCGAGAGCTCTCCATGGCTCTCCTTGTATGACGAGATCAAGCTGATCGCTCTAAATGACGTATGGTGATCTTTTATGTTATTGCGGATTTGTCCATGCGAAGCTGGTCTACCTGGCAGCCACCTTTCCGTGCCCCTTCCCTGTCTCTAAGTCATAGAACTATCCGGAAGAAACGCACTTTCAATATCTTGTTCACTCACTCACTCAGCACAGTCCACTATTTGAGACAGTCACCCATAACACAGAAGGGCCAGAATCTACAGATGTCCTTTCAGTACATAAAGTGAAACTAAAAATATCGTCATAGTGCATTGTATGCATGAAGCAATTTTCTCCTGACCAAGAAAAACAGAAATTGCTGAATGTAAGAATGAATACCACATTGGTAAATGTTCTGGATTTACAAAATCTGGCGCAACGGGTATGCAACCGAATGATTTTGCAATATGGGAATGTGTTACTTGTCCGTTGTGCAAAGAGAGAAAGAAAACATCCAAGCTTCCGTCCAACCCCGAAAATGTGTGCAGTCACAATGCCAACTAACAATGAGTCTGAAGTTCTAGCGGAGATAAGGAAGCTGGTGGAAGCAATCGGTGAACTGAGAGCAAACGCTGAAGCAATAAAAAGAAGTGTGAATATGCAAACTATAAGGACTGAAGTAATTGAATCAAAGCTTTATGGTTGCAAAAAAACACAAAGTAATAGAAACATCTATGACTCTCCATGCGGGCAAATATGATGAACTGCGGGCAAAGGTTGACGGACAATATAAAACAGAAGATGAGAAGCAAAAAAGGGTAGGCTCCTTGGAACTGATGTTAAATGAAACAGCAAGATACTTTAACGAAGTTCCGGTTTCTGTTGGTAGCGCCGAGCAATATTCTAGAAGAAAGAATATTGAAATACACGGAGTTAATAAACTTGATAATGAAGATCTTATTCAGAATATCCAGGAGCTGGCTCACACACTGCATCTCCTTGTGCCGGAAGAAACAGAAATCGAAGCAATGCACAGGCGAAAAGTACGAGATGGGAAGTTTGTACCAATTCTAGTCAGGATCACGCAGAGGATCACCAGAGACAGCTTTATAGAGAAAGGTAAAGAGCTGAGCTAAGATGACATTTACATAAATGAGAATTGAACACCGAAAGTGAAAAAGCTTCTCTGCATGACAAAGTCAACAGCAAAGGTGAAATGGTTTAAGTTTCTTTGGAGGAGGAACGACAGAATCCTGGTCAAAATGGCTGCCGGAGCCTCCGTGAATCAGGTGATGGACGAGGCGGACCTCCATAATATTTATTAAAGTGTCTAAGAGTTTATGTTCATTTCATAACTGGGAGGTGCTGTTGGAACTCGGGGTAGCGTTTGGGCTCGTGATCCTTCAGCCAAAAGGATGAGTACACCAGGGAGTGAGAGCGAGAGAAAAAAGGGTTTATTTACAACAGGGTTTATTTACAAAAAAAAGGGTTACATATTTACAGTGGCTCCAAATATGGAAGCCCACTCCATGGGGGAGCACCTTGAAAGTCTCAGCTCACTACATGTCTGAGCATGTATCAGAACACGTCAGGACACACCGGTGCACCCCAGGTGTCTCTATATAAAGCCGTCGTCTTCCCTAGATCTCTACTCAAGGGAATTCGATGGCCTTCAGAGAGGTCATATTGTCCACAGGACTCCACCTCTGATGTCTAACCTTCGAAGCAACGACGAGGCAGTCTGGAAACAGGGGATTCACACTTCTTCCAGGAAAGTCGCCGACCTGGTTTCTTGCTCTCCGTGACATTCGTCTTGCCAGGGTCGGAAGAGTGCCCTTCGTGCTGGTCCCCGCTTCCACGAAGGGCGGCGCGCGCGGTTGTGGTCGCTTGTAAGTGAGCTTCTTTGTCATCGCGTCACAGCCGGTGCCGGGCCGCGTCGCCAGGGAGGCGGCCGCTGATGAAGGGGGTGGCATCGGGGGAAGCACCAAAAGGATGCGCCCTGCCGATTTGTAGCCCTTGTTTGCCCGTTACCGTCGGTGTCGGGCACTGTCGGAGTCTGGGCGACGCTGATGAAGGGGGCTGCCTCGCTGGAAACAACCAAAGAATGCGCCCTGCCTATTCGCGACGCAACAGACTCCTCCGCCGCCGGAAGAGGCGGCCTGAGGGTGACCAGCTGTCAGGTTGCCCGAAGCGTCGGTGGCCATTCATAACCTCGGGGTTTGCTCTTCCAAGTGATGACCAATGGCACAATCGAGCTTGAGGTCCCAGCATTAACTTCGTTGTGGCATTCTCCCTGGGAACGTAAAAGCACACACACGACCACAAGGCACAGGAAAGCGCCGTGTTCGCACCGAGACTCATCGAGTCTGGCGAACGAACCAACGCACCTGCCTTATCTAATGAAAGCACGAAAGCAGCCATCAAATCACTAAACCTTCGCTTAAGTGCGCCATGTTGAAATTAGATCAGTATTTCACCCCCTTCTCGCAACATCCGACACGGAAGAGCCATTCCCTGTGACAAAGCACCACATGGTGCGCAAGTGCCCGAAATTCATTTAAATTCATCCAAAGGCCTCGCTTGACTCAATAATTTGGACCCAAACTTTTGTGCCGCCAGAGCGAGCTCTCATGAACCTCTGAGTTCACCAAAGCCAGATCGTCGTGCTGCAGAGAGCAACGGTTGTGCACGTACTTGAAAATGCTCTAAATAATTGGTAATTGAAATATGAACCGCCGTACAAACGCCAGGAACAGTCTGTTCGTATACTCTACATCCGTTATTAACGTACGTGCTAGTGCCACTGAGAGTCTCGTTGACATCATGGATGCACTATCAGAGTCGCTTACTTTGCGGTCCAAACTAATACTTGCGACTCACGCACTAACCTTTTCTTTCTCTAAAAAAACAACAAAAATAATTCTTGCGTAAATTACGTGCTGAATACCACAAAAAAGAGGCCGGAGTCTACACATGTCACAACACCTTGGTTTGGGAGGGTGGGTTCAGACTGACAGTTTTCATAAAAAACCGCTAAAGACGAAGACGAAAGGAACACGTACGAAAGGACGTACTGTCGTATTTTTTCCATTCGTATTCGTCTTTAGCGCGTTTTAATAAAAACTGTCTGGACTTGTCCTTTCAGTATGTATACAAAAGGTATTTCATCGAGCACTTTCAAAAATCGTTCAAAATTGCCTTTGTCAGGTAGCACAATTCTAGTGCTTGAGCTGGTCTAATCGAAAAGGCCGACATTACTTGCACAAAAAATTGAAATGCATGATGGACTAATTAACAAAATCCTCTAAATAAGTTTTAACTAATTATCTTTTGGCACATATTGCAATTTACAAATTAGAGCCAGCAAGTTCGCACGAAGGCTCCACTTGGAACGAATTCTCAGGGTGACACCAATTTCGACACATTCATTCCCAGAACTTTGCGGAGAAATGCGCTGGCGTTCCAGTTACATTTGCGCTTCAATGCTTGAAACGACGTCTTGTTAAGAAAGTAAGTGGAACGACAGTGCATTTTTACAAGTTTGACGGCGCATATGTCGTAAATGGTGTCATCCATACAATTCTTCTCAAGTGGATACTATTCTCACCCGCTAAAATTTGTAAATTGCAATATGTGCCATAAGATAATTAGTTAAAAATCGATGAGTGAATTATTGATAATTAGTCCACTATGCATTTTTCGTGCAAATAGTGCCCGCTCTTTGAGTAGACCTGCTCATCGACTAGAATCGTGCTATCTGCAACAGGCAATTAAGTGTTCGCTGAAGCACCCTGTATTTCAAACATCTACATATTCACTTAAACCTGACAGTCGAAAAGATAACACTACCATGACATGAAATAATTAGAAAAAAATATTGTTGTTTTTGAGTTTGTGTGTTATGTTTTGTTTTAACATTCATACGGTTCTTTTGGCGTGGGTTCGGGCCTACGTCTATTTTCTTCTTTTTTCGAGTGTCGTAATAATAATAACAATACAACTATTATAACCTGGAATAACTTAGTGAAATAACTCAGGAAGACGATGTGTATAGTGCTGCATCACAATGTGAGAAGTAGGGCGTACTTGCTTGTTAGGTTGACTGAAGCTGTCTGTAAAAAAAAAAAAAAAAGCTGTACCTATTCTAGGAGGTGAGTCCAGAGTTTTCTTCCTTTAAAACTATTTAGTTGACAAAGAATGTTTCGTTAAGATCCGCCATTCCTCTTTCGTTCTTTTTTCCCTTTCCTCATAGCAGAGTAGGAGGTTATAGAGCGCATGGGATCAGGCCAACATCCTTCTTTTCTAAAAAAGTTTTTCTCGCCATCTTCCACGAATAGCCAAGAATCTGCAGAATATCTATAAATCAGAAGTGATATATCTAAAGTCACAGTGTTGTAAATGTTGAAGACGTGCAAGGTCGAGAAGCTGGCCCGTCGGCTTTGACACCCGCCTTAATAGAGACTTTCAACCCAAATTTTGAGATCTGCAATTCAACAGCGTCCGCAAGAACCTCGGTTCGGGGTTGTTTCTGTTGTAAGCTTCCCTCTAGAAGCGGCCTCTGCAGCCGGCAAAGGATCTCGCCACTTCATGTGCATTAGGAAGATAGAGTGGTTGAGGCCTTTGTGAGCCGAAAAGGGTCCTTGACGCGCCGGGCGCTGGATTCATAGCAATAAAAGAAACAGAAATCTACAAAAGAAAGAAGAGAGCATCAAAAGTAGGAAGACGGGTATGCCGATTACGAGAACAGGAGGAGCAGGAAGGAAGGAAATCAGAAAGACATGTGGCTAGTTGTAGAGAATAAACTTGTTCGCTTGTTGTGTCTGTGTGTGTGTGTGCGATTGGAGTCTATACGTATGGTAGTTTTTTGAGACCAACCTCTCACATGGGTATGAAAATTGTTTTGAAGTGAACGCGACATAAACAAAAAGTACCTGTAGGTCGGTGGCAAGGTAATATTTTCAGACACCACGGGTCGTTTCGCTTGCATTGAATGCCGGTGCCACCATTTTATAGGCCTGCCTCGAACGTGGTTGTGGAGTCAGGCCACGCTGTCAATTACACCGATGCTTCCGCAATGCAAAATGGAGAATTCTGCGCGAAAGTAAATTACGCTGACACGTGTGAAAATATGAGAAGCGTATGGTACGAGCGCATTAGAGTTCTCTAGCTTTCATGCGCAGCAACGCAGAGGCCTATTATTTCATTCGTCTCATTTACAACAAATCTTGTGTTTGGGCTAGTTGGTTCTTCATCTGTTAGGCATACGCAGGGTAGCACGCAAACAACGTCTGTCTAGTTGTAGTGCCCCTTCGTTGTCTGTATTTCTTGCGTGTTGTCCTGTTTAATTCGTAACAGACACGCGCTGATCATCATTCATTTACAGGTATAGACTACAGGAAAAAAAATACTAAGGCATTTCAGGCTGCTAGACTGCCTTGCAAATGCATATTTGCATTTATCTAGAAGACAATTAAGGCATTGCTTACTTATTTTGAACTTCATTCGAAAGTAGCGGCTCTGATTATTCAAATTGATGCTATAAATTGCTGTTTTTTTTTATTTTCGGCAACTACCAGCACAGGGAGGCTCGTTCATTGTAATTAACAATCTTACGAAACCAGCCAGCAGTAATTGACATGAAGCGAATAATAAATGAAATAACTGGTCTGCTATTTAAAATTTACAAATTGTTTTTTTTTTTAAATGCTTAACCTTACACTCGGCCGCGCAACGCTTGAAACAGCGAAGATCGACGATCGTAGCCCCGCATTTTCCGGAAGTGCGTGCGAACTTTTCATCTAATTATTCATGATGATGATAATTTCATTTCGCACGTCTCGGACTTACGGCCGTCAGTGCGCGTTGCATAGCGCAGCTTGCAACACTGACACCGCGCTCGAATGTCGACACCGCGTTCGAGGAGATCCGATCCATGAATGCGTCTCTCTCTCTCGCTGTGGACGAAGACGACGCTCGAACGCAATCATATGGTTTGCGTAACTGCATGCTCTGCTGTCAAAAAAAGAAAAGTGGCTGTATAGCCTAGTGGTTACGACGCTCGCTTTGGGACCGGGGGCACGCGGGCTCGAATCCCGACTCCGCAAGAAAGCTTATTTTCTTTTTTTTTCTTGGTAGTTTCATGCTACGCACCACAAATTACGACTGGCATAAACAGCTTCGCCGTTAAATAATGTGGGCTGCGTGCACTATTATTGGTACAAGTCTGGAGTAAACAGCAGAGCTGGTGAGTGACCTAACTTGTTCCAGGTTTTGCTCGGCTTGGCTAAGTTTTGCTATGAAATGCTAAGTGCTGCTAAGCATGGTATTCCAAATCGTCTCGCCGCCGACGCACAGATTCTCGCTTGGCCGCGCGACGCGCTTCAAAATGAGCGGCTTCTTCTTCGAGTGCCCGGATCTTCTTTGGTCGTCCCATGTCACTGGTACATGTACTCGCCTGAGTCAACGAGAGTTCTGCCGCCGTCGCGGCGGCTCCTAGCTTTATCTTCCCGGTGACGTAACGGCCAAGCTGCGCCTCCACACTTGCCTGAACGTGGCTCGTCGAAACCTGCCGAACCGATGCTGCAGTCACGGACACCTCACGCATTCGGCGCGAACGCGGGCAAACGAAGAAACGCGGACGGCGTCGGCAGCCGCTCTGCGCGTTGCCTCGTTGGTGCTGCTCCAATTTCTTTCCCTCTCTTTCGCTCTCATTTTATTTTTCTCTCTCCCGAGCATAGCGTGCGCTGCGCGCATTCTCTCCTTCCCTTTCCTTAACGTCACATGCCAAGGCAACATGTGAACGGCACGGATAGGCGGCAAAGCACACGCCTCTCCGAAGCAAACCCGGCTACAGAGCCGCAGCTTCGGTCGGCTTGTTTTTAATGCGTAGCGTCTCTTCGACACCATTTCTAACGCGTTGATTTTTTTATTTACTAACGTAAAAACCAGTCAAATGTGTGTTCTTAATTAAATGAACGGTGCACATCACGGTTATGTACATATATTTTGCCTCAAATAGGCCTGAGGTTTTCTTTACGCTGTATAATGCTGATGTGTATGGCCCCGTGCCACCGGTGCTAGTAGCTAGCTTGGTTTTGGCCGGGCGGTTGAATCGTGTAACAGACATACAGACAGACAAAGTTTTCGTGTTTAGGTAGTCCAAAAAAGAGTATCGTTTTTAAAAATGGAGCTGCGCAGGCCATGTAAGGCGTAGTATGGATAACCGGTGGACCATTAGAGTTACAGAAGGGGTACCAAGAGAAGGGAAGCTCAGTCGAGAAGGGCAGAAAACTAGGTGAGGGGATGAAGTTAGGAAAGTTGCAGGCGCAAGTTGGAATCGGAGGGGATGGCCTTCTTCCGGCAGTGGACATAATTTTTTTTATATAGGCTCATGATTATGATGATGATGATGCAGAAACCATTCTGCATTTAGTCACCAGATGCCACTGCGTTAGTTTAACTGCTCGTGTGGTAAATAGAACCGTTTACACATTTGCACGGCTAAGAGCGCACTAAATTTTAATGAAATGCAGTAGGAATAGAATTACAGGGAATACAATTATGCGCATAGAAAACTCCATAAGAGGGAGCCAAGCTTTTGATTACACTGGGCAAGTCAGCTTTTCAGTCCTTTTTTGATTTCTATGCGCAAGACAGTCTATTTTTTCCAAGGACATCTTTAAAGAGTATGGATAAACCATGGTTTCAACACCTCACATGAGCTGCCAATAGCTTTTCAGAGTTCCCGCTTTTGTTATGCAAGTACGCAGCATTTTGCAGTATGGCGTTTTCATACTGCAGAAGTTAGCATGCAAAAATAAATCGATACGAAATCTGCCCGCTCAACTGATAAGTCGGTTTGCGTGAGAGGAAATGAAGTGTGCTTTTAAGCTTACTGAATCTTCTTTTTCCGGGAAGCAATATTGAGTTTATTTCTTTTGTATCTCCCAGTTATCAAGAACCTCCACTCCCTTTAAGTGTCACAATTCGAAGAGGCTGGCATTTCTGTAACGTGACTGTTTAACCGAAGTCCACGAAAGTGTGAAAGAAAGACGAGTACCATCATAAGGCCGAAGCTAGCGCTGATAAAGAAGATCACGCTGACAGACGGAAAATGTAGATGTTTGAAAAGATACTGGAGGTAATTATTAAATTCATCCACCGCTCCCACACAGAAGTGCCTCTGCATGCGTTCGTAACGGCGGAGAAAGCGCTAGCAGTAATTTTCTGTCTCTTAGTTTCCTTTTTTAAGAAAAAAAAACTAAACAATCGAAGGTGACGCAGCAGCAATAAACAAGAAATAAATGGCAAGAAACTATCAAAACAGCCCAATACAATTTGGTCGCAGCTGCTTGTGGCTCTTTAAAAAATACAAACAATATCGTTCGGCCTTTTTATGTTCGGCCTGGCATAAAGGATTCCTCGGCGGGCTGAAGTCAGGCAGTAATTACTTTCATAAGCGGTTGCACACATGCTCAATTTTCTACTTCCTACTCTTAAGACAGCAGTTTTTTGATCCGCTTCATGCTGCCGAATAATCGGGATATTTTACGTTCAGCGGCATTATTGAGTTTCGTCTTTTTTCCTGTGCGCATTATTAGCGAGAAAGGAGACATAACAGTGGCATGTGCCAGTAAATATGCGTTGGCGGTTATCATTTGTCTGTTACTCTGTTTCCTCTTCTATGGGTCCCACCTAGGAACTATAGGAAGGAGAGAATTCGCATCATGCTTTTGCTGGCTACAGGCGTCAGGCTTTTTTTTTTTTGGCATTTTGTATCTCACGGTGACCACACAGCATGGAGTACTAACTCGCAAGCTCGCGCGTGTACAACAGCCCTCATACGCGCCGCGATGCATTGAACAACTGTGCCTGCTCTGCCGTTCCACTCATTACCACGAAGGTAGCGTCGCTCGTTAGCGTGCAGTTTTTTTTTACTTCGTAATACAAATAAAATACAGCGCAAGGACCTAATAATATATAAACTGCAATTTTAAGCAATACGTATACCGTACTTAATAACAGCCAACTTACCCCGCAGGGGCGTCTGCGCAAGCAGGCGTTTAGTGAGTTGCACCACCACGTACCCGAGCACACGAGGGTTGGACCCTCCCGCGTGATGGCTGCGTGGCTTAGCCGTGTCCGGGGAAAAGGGGATCCTGGGAGTTGAGCTGAAGCCGGGTATCTGGACTTTCATGGCCCCTCGGCAGAGGCAACACACTCCTTTGACCTCTGCTTCACGTAGACGGCACCCCCGGGCTGACCCACCCAGGGGAAATCGGTAGTCGCCTTTTCCTGTCCCTCTCTCTCCAATCTTCGTCTTTCCTTCTCACTTGTCCATCTTTCCTGTCTTCTATTCATTTCTTTTAACTTCCTATTTTCCAGGCGGCAAGGGTTAACCTTGTGTAATATATCCAATCCTGGGTATATATATATATATATATATATATTAGGTTATAGTGGGAATGTACCGCTGACGTACGCAGGGTAGAATATTTCTATTCCTGTGACGTCTCCAGGTTGGGCTCCGAGGTGGGCGGCGGGCATTCCTACCGAATACAGTACTGCTATATATGGCTTCAAATTTCCCCTCACTACCTGATCGCTCCCTGAAGAAGGGGCGCACCGATGAAAGTTTCAACTTCTTCATGAAACCTAAAGAAACCTTCCCCAAGTACCACGTGATACATAGTCAAACATGAAACTAAGACAGTCCGTACGATATCACCATTTGTTCTTGCAAAAAGTCTGACATAGGCAATCGGCTCGGGTTACAAAGTGACTAAAATGGAAGCGGCGACCTTCTTCGGGATGTACGTGACAAGCTTCAATACAACAAGCTGGCAAAACTTATTGCGTTTGGTGATATCCCTGTCTCTGTGGGGCCCCACAGAACAATGAACACTGTGCGAGGTGTCATTTCTGATGACGACCTCCTTGAATTAAGTGAAAGCGAGCTGTTGGATGGATGGCAAGACCAGAACGTGGTAAAGGTGCAACGAATTAAGTTAAGGCGCGACGACAAGGAAATTCCCACAAAGCATGTAATAATTACATTTGGAACAAGTGACCTCCCTGATTCAATAGAGACCGGATATTGTAAACTCCGCGTACAACCGTGCATTCCCAATCCGCGTCGATGCTTCAAGTGTCAGCGTTTTGGGCATGGATCTCAGAGCTGCCGAGGGCAGGCTACTTGTGCAAAATGTGCATCCAAAGAACACACCTCAGACATCTGCACTTCCGCAACCCACTGTGCAAACTGTGACGGAGACCACCCCGCCTATTCGCGATCGTGCCCGTCATGGAAAAAAGAGAAAGAAATAATTCAACTCAAGGTCAAACTAAACATTTCCTTCCCAGAAGCGCGTAAGCGTTTTTCTGCACATAATCAGTCGAATCCGTCCTACAGTGATGTGACGCGCCGGGGGGCAGCGCCGCATCCTTCGGCGGCCGTTCGCGTCACACGGAGTAGTGACGGTGGTTCCGCCATCAGCCACCCTGGCAGGAGCAGCCAGCACTGCTCCGTCCCCTGCCACGAAGGGCCAGCAGACACTATTCCGGCGTCCGAGACGCCAAAGGAACGGCGCAGCTCCGTGGAGCGCGCCGGCAGAAAAGGGAAAACCCCCATCACGGGGCCTGGAAAGGCCTCGTGAGCTAGCTTAGTCTATCTCTCTTAGACACACAGCACAAAACAAATACAAAATGGATACTGGAATGTCAGAGGTCTATTACACAATCTTGATGACATTAAGGAAATACTACATAAGCTAAATCCAAGGTTGCTGTGTGTCCAAGAAACACACCTTAAATCTTCACACACTAACTTTCTCCGACAATATGCGATCTATCACAAAGACCGTAACGATGCCCTCACCTCTTCAGGTGGTGTGGCCATAATAGTAGATAAAGGTGTTGCCTGCCAGCATCTGAAGCTGCAAACTACCCTCGAGGCAGTTGCAATCAGAGCTGTGCTGTTTCATAAGCTAGTAACAATTAGCTCTCTATACATCCCTCCCAGCTACCAACTATCCAAAACAGAATTCCAAAGCTTTATCACAGAACTTCCCGAACCTTACATCATTGTAGGCGATTTAAATGCACATAACACCCTCTGGGGAGATTCTCGTTGTGATGCAAGAGGGCGCTTAATTGAAAATTTTCTTTTCTCCACAGATGCATGCTTGTTAATAAAAAAGAGCCAACATTCTACAGCGTGGCACACAAAACATACTCATCCATAGATTTAAGTATCGTATCAAGTACACTTGTGCCATACCTAGAGTGGAACGTCATCAAAAATTCATACGGGAGTGACCATTTCCCAATCATCCTAAAATTAACAAAAGGCGATGAGTGTACTCCACATCCGCCCCGTTGGAAAGTCGACGATGCCGACTGGAAACGATACAGAGAGCTGACATATATGACCTGGGATGACATCTGTACAGAGAAAAGTGTACAATCATTGCATTCTACCGGTGCTAACATATGGGTCAGAAACTTGGGGGTTAACAAAGAAGCTCGAGAACAAGTTAAGGACCGCACAAAGAGCGACGGAACGAAAAATATTAGGACTAACGTTAAGAGACAGGTCATGTAATGCGTAGGATGGATAACCGGTGGACCATTAGGCTTAGAAAATGAATACCAAGAGAAGGGAAGCGCAGTCGAGGTCGGCAGAAAACCAGATGGGATGATGAAGTTAGGAAATCTGCAGGCGCAAGTTGGAATACGCTAGCGCAAGACAGGGGTAATTGGAGATCGCAGGGAGAGGCCTTCGTCCTCCAGTGGACATAAAATATAGGCTGATGATGATGATGATGATGATGATGATGATGATGATGACATCTGTACGTTTCCTATCGATGATGCAGTGTCATATTGTACGGCATTTATAACTGATGCTGCGTCACTATGTATCCCTGAAACGAACGGATCGCCCTCTAAACGACGGATTCCCTGGTGGAATGAGGAGTGTAAGGAAGCTCACAAAAATCAAAATAAGGCTTGGAGTCACCTTCGCGACTCTCCAACTGCCGAGAACTTAATCAACTTCAAGAAAATAAAGTCAGAAGGTAGAAGAACGCGCCGCCGTGCTAAAAGAGAAAGCTGGCAAAAATAAATCTCTAGCATTAATTCATGTACAGATGAAAGAAAAGCCTGGAACAGGCTAAATAAAATAAAAGGCCACGAAACTCATCCTCTACCACTAGTAAATACACAAGGAGACACACTTATTGACCAAGCGGATTCTCTAGGGGCACATTTTGAAAAGATTTCTAGTTCATCCCACTATTCAGATACATTTCTGAGATACCGGCAGCAAGCGAAGCGACTACCTCTGGATCGTAAAGGAAATAGAAATGAACTCTACAACCGTCCATTTAATATGGCAGAATTTCAGGCTGCACTAAATGGTTGCAACAAGTCCGCTCCAGGAAGTGACAGAGTCCTGTACGAGATGATCAAACACCTAAACCCCGAAACCCACAAAGCACTACTATCACTCTTTAATTCAGCGTTCTCTGCCGGCTACATTCCGTCCACCTGGAAAGAAGCAATTGTCATTCCTATTCTCAAAGAAGGCAAGGACCCTTCCTCGGCCAGTAGCTATAGGCCTATGGCTCTGACAAGTTGTATATGCAAACTCTTTGAGAAAATGATTAAGCGGCGCCTCATCCATTTTCTTGAAAGCAACAAAAAAACTCGATCCCCTACAGTGCGGTTTCAGGGAAGGTAGATCCACAACCGATCACCTTGTCCGCATCGAGACAAATATCCATGATGCCTTTGTACAGTTTTTCTTATCAGTATTTTTAGACTTGGAGAAGGCATACGACACAACTTGGCGTTTTGGAATTCTCCGTGACCTGGCTGGAATGGGAGTCCGAGGCAACTTATTAAATGTGATTCGGAGCTACCTTTCTGATCGCACGTTCCGTGTCAGAGTTGGTAACGTCCTGTCTCGACAATTCACGCAGGAAGCTGGTGTACCACAAGGTGGTGTGCTGAGCTGTACATTATTTATTGTCAAAATGAACTCGCTCCAAACTGTCATACCACGTACAATGTTTTATTCTGTATATGTGGATGATGTACAAATAGGTTTTAAATCATGTAGTATTTCTATCTGCGAGCGACATGTACAGCTTGGGCTGAACAAATTATCTACCTGGGCTGAGGAGAATGGATTTAAACTAAACCCACTAAAAAGCACGTGTGTTCTCTTCTCGAACAAGCGAGGTATATTACCTGACCCCACTATTTATCTTAATCGACAACAGCTACCTGTGAGCCATGAACATAAATTTTTGGGCTTCATTTTCCACCCAAAAACCCCTTACAAGCGTGTCAGTTAATACCAAACATTCCGAGACAGCAGAGGAGGTAGCCTTTGCACTAGCATTGGTCTCCACAAATGCTCAATACATAATAAGTGATTCTCAGGCGGCCATTAGAAACTATGCTAAGGGTAGGATCTATCCTGAGGCGTGGCACATCATCATAGTCAACAAAGCAAAATTCTCTAACGCAGAGAAGAACGGCAGGCAATTGCTCTGGTTCCCAGCGCATACGACTCCAGCAATTCACGCAATCAATCCCAACGAGGTAGCACACCGCGAAGCTCAAGGTCTTACTCGCCAAGCTGAGCAAGGAGTGACTCCCATTGGTCAGGGAAACGCGGAGGAGGAGATCTGGAGAGAAAAAGACAGATTAACAAGATTTAGCGATATTACAAAATTCTATCAAAATCAGAGGCGAATATTACCACCGCCTCACACTAAACTGAACAGAACTGAGTCCGTTGCTTGGAGACGATTACAAACAGAAACCTATGTGAGTCCCGTGCAGTTAAAGACTTTCTACCCCGAGATATACGCCAGCGATATATGCAAGCTATGCAAGTCTGCTAGAGCCACCCTTCAACACATGTTGTGGGGATGCACAATATATCAAGAAAAAATGGCAGTCTCCCCGGAAAATCTACGGGCGCGGTGGTCGGCCACGCTGCTCAGCTCAGAACTCCAAGACCAACTTTGGGCCTGTCCAGCGAGCCATGAATGCCGTGCGGGAGCAACAGCTCCCAGTGGCCATCTAGGCGGCCCCAGGCCCGGGCCTGCCAATCGCCGGATTTAAAATAAAGTTATGTCACTCACTCATTTTAGACTCTAAATTAACATTCATCCCCCACTTGAAATATCTGAAAGCGAAGTGCCTGAAGACAATGAATCTACTGAAGATCTTGTCCCGGACATCTTGGGGAAGTGACAGGAGGTGCCTGTTAAACTTATACAAAAGTCTCATACGGTCGCGCCTTGACTACGGGGCCATTGTCGATAACTCTGCTACGCCTAGTGCTTTGAAGATGCTAGATTCCGTTCATCACTTGGGTATCCGTCTTGCTACAGGTGCCTTCAGGACTAGTCCTGTTGAAAGCCTGTACGTTGAGTCCAATGAGTGGTCTCTGGATCTCCAAAGGACATATTTAAGTCTCTCCTATGCCCTGAAAGTTAAATCAGACATCCAGCATCCATGTCATTCTACGATTCGCGTCATGTCCACTGTCAGGCTTTTCCGTAACCGCCCAGCCAACCGGCCCCGTCTGTCTCTTCGGTTGGAAGCACTGTCAGGAAAAACAGAGATCCCTCTTCTAGAGAATATACTAATGGCCCCTACTTTGCTTCCACCGCCTTGGGAATGGCAGACTATTCAATGTGACATGTCTTTCGTAGAAATATCCAAACAAGCACCGGATGGACAAATACATTCCCATTTTCTTGAACTCCAGGAGAAGTACTCCTGCGCAGAATTCTACACAGATGCTTCGAAGACCACTGCTGGCGTTTCTTACGCAGCTCTGGGAGACTCATTTTCTACATCTGGGGCACTAAATCCACACACATCTATCTTTACAGCGGAAGCATACGCTATACTCTCGGCTATTCGACACATAAGGCTCACAAATGTCGCTAGGGCTATTGTCTTCACAGACTCATTAAGTGTAGTCAAAGCGCTAAGTAGTCTACGGAAACACAAGAACTCCGTCTTTAATTAATTGTACAGTTTATTGTGCTCCGCATATATGTGCAACCAAATGATTGTCGTATGCTGGGTACCTGGCCACAAGGGTATAAAAGGCAATGAAGCTGCTGACAAAAATGCTACGTCAGTAACCTTTAGCGATCCAGACGCAAATATCCCCATCCCTGTCATAGACCTAAAGTCTTTTCTACGCCGTAAGCTGAGGAAGCATTGGCAAGGAGAGTGGGATACCCAGGTACTAAATAAGCTACACATGATAAAACCAAAACTAGGGAGCTGGATAACTGGGAAAACGGCACGATGTAAGGAAGTACTTGTTGGTCGATTAAAAATAGGACACACTTACAGTACTCACTCTTACCTCTTGACTGGGAGTGATCCTCCGACTTGTAGTAAGTGCGGCAATATTCTGATAGTTGTCCATGTTCTCATTCAGTGTCCTGCAATAGAAGCAGAGAGGAAAAGGTATTTCCCTTCTGCATATCGCGAAAACATACCTCTTCACCCATCATACTTTCTTAGCTATGAACCGCTTTTTAACCTGAAAACAGTTTTAGAATTCTTAAATGAAGTAAACACCCTGAAAATCCTTTGGCCAGGCAATTTTTAGCATGTGATTAACAGCCCTTGTAATCAAGGGCTCGCCTCAAGCCCTAGTATCACTGTTATATGTCTTACATCATACGTTTTTAACGAAACCCATTTGCCATAGCCCGCATCACTAACTAGTTTGTGTCATTATTTTACCACCTACATGTTTTACGCCATATACAGCGACAGTTATTAGGCCCTTATACAGTCATGTCACATCTACCATGAGGCATTTATTGTCCACGCCATCCACAATTCATCAATATCATTACCATTTGTCATGGCGCTCTTTGGTCATACCTGGCCCTTGCGCCATAAAACACCACACATCATCATCAACAGCCAACTTACGTACAGTAAACTCGTATTCTACAACCGAAGTAGCAAGACTTCACAGCCAGGCCACGCCACTTACTGGCTTTTGAGGCTTTCTTCATGAAGTTGAAAATACAATTGCTAATTAAATCACGAACAGCATCCTGCACTATTTCACTTTAAATCATGGTCATCTCATTTCCATCAACGTCTCAAAACAAAATCGGGCCCGCTGTCAGTCCCTTTACGAAATGCCGTTTGCTGTGTAGGAGCATACATTTTTCTGAAACAGTTGCTGGTAATTTAGAAGTATACTCTAAACAAGACAACTTATAACAAAAGTGCGCATTTTCATCATCTTGTATACATATAAATTGAAGTTACATTCATTAGGAGTGTGCGATTTAGTAGACGTATACAGTTTCAGTTCTGGCAATGTTATCTTTACGGCAAGTTCACACCAAGCCTCAAGTTAAACGTCACAATTAATGCTGAGTGTTAGCTTTACAGGAACAGTATCCCCGTAAATTACATGTGCTGGTAATTCTGAAATATTTGTAACCAGTCTTTATAAAGATTACGCGCTTGCTACAGAAATAACTTCACTACTGCTCCTGCAGTAGATAAAATTTTTCTTTACAACTGTGTAATCATCACCATTGAAAGATCTCCATAAAATTCGGTAAAGTCTAGTGTACAGAATTGCTGATATCCTAGAAGGAACATAACCTAAGCAAGCTGCAGGGAAACAGAACGAGGCATGTAGGCTGCATTCTCCAATCATCATAATATTTAATTACAGATATAGAGTTGTTGACTTCTCAATTACCCTGCGTTCACTGGACACTCAGCAATAGAAAAGCAAGATATGCCGGTGCGGCGTAAAGCATAACAAATGTTAGTCCCTTTAAATTAACAAACGATTTGTTTTCCATACAGCACAACACACATAGCTGAAACCAAGTTTCACTGAAACTCAAATAGTGCACAGTTTGTGTTCTACTACTGTATGTCACTATTACTACTACTACTACTACTTTTGTCAACTCTATCAAGGAACAAGCGTGCAGCAAAATAAAAAGAAACTGGCAGACGCTGTTTTGAAACAGCTGCTATATAATATTAGAAGACGTCGATCTTGTACATGTCAGGCATGAAAAACAACAAAAATGAGGAAACAAGTTCCAACAGTAAGCTTTGTGTGACTACCAGAAATATGTGTGATGTTTTAGAGCACAGCACTTAATCGCCTGTTCTTTGGGCGAACGTCGGTAAGCGAGCGAACGACCAGAACAGCGAAAGACGAAAGAGCGAGACGCGAGCCGCGAACGGCGGAGACCAATGAGTACGGCTCCTTCAGTGACGTGCGCGCGGGAAACTGGTTTCATGCGGACCCGCCCGACCGTTTCTTTCCTTCTCGTATCTGGTCTCAGCCGGACCGGTAGTTCCGTACTATTGTCGGCTCCCGTCAGCTCTCGGTCGCACTTGTTTGGATTGCTTGGTTTAGTCTCGTTTACGCTTGTTTCGATTGTCATGGCTTGCGATTGTTTTGTAATCTGATTGTATGCGCGACGCGAATTGTATGGTGCTTTCTGGAAGCCAAGCGGGAACAGCGCTTACAGTGGAACCTTCGACGGGTCATGTATAAAAGCCGACGCGCTTGATCTGCAGATCAGATTTTAGACGATTGCCCACTGTGCTAAATGTCTCTCTCAAATTATTTGCCTCAATATAACGCGAAATGAAAACACGTGTGTAGCTGCGCTGAAATTTCGCATTAGGGAGTATTGTAATCGTCAGTGAACTTATTTTTTTGGCAGCTTGCTTTGCAATATACGCGTATATAGCTGATGGGTGATAGCAAGGGCGTTTTAGGGGCGAAGCTCCTTATAGCGGCACCCGTTCCGCCCCCGTCGTCGTAGTAGTAGTGTGTAACCAGTCTGAGAAAAATGAGAAAAAAATTCCGAAGTTGTGTCCGTAGCGCGGAATCGAACCAGGGACCCCTCGCTTCCGAGCGCGCGGCGTTAGCCCACTACGCCACGAAGCGGACATCGACACACGCACCACGATGGCAATAAATACCCAACATTAACGAAAGGCCGCGTTTCTAGCGCGTTTCTAACGCGTTTGTGCTAGCGCGTTACGGCCCGTGTAAGAAGCTGGTGTAAGACGCTGTGGCCTCTCCGCCTTACCTTCAACGCGTTTCGAACGCGCTGCCCAAGGCGGTGGCAAGTCAAGTTCAAGTCGAGGAACGTTTATGAATACGGGGGGTATACTCTCTCAGCAGTCATGTGATGGCGTCGGCAAACGCGGCGCACGTTCCGGCATGTGTAAATGGCTGCGTAAGACGCTGTGGCCGCTCCCCCTTACTAGAGAGTACTGCACGTTTCTAACGCGTTTGTGCTAGCGTCCCCTTAAGCGGGAGATCCGATGATTCCCTCCGGAGCTTCGCCCACTCATCATAATTCACCCCGTGGATATGCTGTGATTTTTTTTTTAGTATAGCCGCATGTCAACGCACTAATTTCATGTGTAATTGAAGGTGGCTCTTGATGCATACCCATCTGAAGAGTATCCTACTTTGATATATATATATCACATGAATACATTACAAACTCTACGTCAACTACCCAAATTATGCACAAAAGCTCCCAAACAACTTCTTGCATAATGCCTTGCAGAATTCAATTTTAATGTGGTTCGCATAATTACTTTTTAGCCGTACACACGCTAACTTATTAAAAGCAAAATGAAAAGTCACAGAAGCAATGCTTACACTGTAACACAGCGGCACAGAACTATATGTCAGAGTCCTCCGACAAACTGATTCAGTTATAACAACCTAGGATCACAGAAACTAACTAGATAAGAAAGTCTGAGCTCATACAAATATACAGACATGCTGCATGCAATTTTGCAGTCAGATCACATACAAAAAAGAATTAAAGCAATTTTGCATATGTAAATAATACCTTTGTAACTTGTTTTCTTTTAGTCCCTGATAAATCAGCGCATAAGTGTTAAAAGACGTGCTGTCCTTGCAAGTGCTTCGAGAACCCGACCGAAGTTCTGGAATATAATTGATATCACTGCAGATATTTTCAGCCATATATGACATTTTGTTGCACTTTTAACACTTTTTAAAGTATGTGATGCTTATGAGATAATGACACCTTTATTTGGCGCCGGCTGCTCCTTCCCGCACTAAAATGGAAATAATCAAGGGCACTCACATGAAACGTAATATGAATCTCACTCAAAGTCAAATCATGCAAATATTTAAAACACTCAGACCTGAAACATCTTACATTAAGAAAAGGAATAAAACACAGAACTACAAAATTCAGTCACCTGACATCACTAAACTCAACATAAACTCCATTCACAAAGCTACACAAAAGCTAAGACACCTAAAAACACTAAATAAAGGGCAGACAAAGACGCGTGAATCCAGGCACAGAATGACACAAATTCAACTCAGTGTTTTCGGAGAATATCACTCGCTTCCAGAAATCTCTGGAACACCATGAACGCTCGCCTTTGCAATGAATTGGTTGGCTATGCACCTAGGATTTTCTTGAAGCGGGAGGGCCTGCCGTTTGATGGCGTTAAATCACACAGTAACGTTGTCTTTTTGTTTCGTGTCGCGGAACTTCTAATACATGTATATTCTCATCCAGCAACTAGCGTTTTAGTGTGCCAGCTTTTCAAAGAATGTGCTTGTAAGCAATGTTCACTATATTTCAAATTCAAGCAGCCATCCACGGTGGCGTGGTGGCGCTGCGAAGCCTGAGGAGGGGAGATCAAATTCCGGCCACCGCGGTCGCATTTCGATGGGGGCGAAATGCAAAAGACTCCCGTGTACCATCATTGGCCGCACGTCAACGAAACCCAGGTGGTCCAAATTAATCTAGAGTCCCTCAACACGGCGTGCTTCATCATCAAATCGTGGCTGTTGCACGTAAAACCCCAGAATTTTTTGAAGCTGAGCTTTCTTTGCCGCTTCTCCAGACTTTCCGGGCGCTGCAACTGCTGCGAACTGGCTCGCGCGCCAGGCTGGGTTTCTTGCAGCACCCAACCTCCTTGGCAGCACCTTTACATGGCGCTCGCCTTGGTATATGAATAAACGAAGGCAATAGATGTATGGAAACACAGTAAAAAACAATAACAGTAAAGGGGAAGTGAAATGCGGTCATAATGAAACACAGAGAGCTATGGGGATACAATAGGTCCGGGTGATCCGGGGTATGTGAAAGGGGTAATGGTTCCAGGACTTACATTTGGAAATGCGGTAATTTGCTTGAAGAGAGGGGTACAATCAGGACTCGATGGCAACCAAAGGCCAGTGGGACGCCTCGCATTGGGCGCACGTGGGAAGACTACAAGTCAAGCTGTGCAGGCTGATATGGGCTGGACAAGTTTTGAAGTCAGGGAAGTACAAAGTAAAATTGAATATGAACAACAACTGAGGAGTATCTGGAAGAAAATAAATGGCCTGGGAGAGTGTTTAGTTATTTTTACAAGAAGAACATTGACTCACAGTGGAGGAAAAGAACTAGGAAGCGTCATAGCAAGTACGCAACCGGTATAGTAAATACAATGGCAACAAGCGATGTCAAGCGTAAAGTCAGAGAGGCTGAGACAATCTTATGGGTGGCGTCAATGGAAAAGATACCTTCTATGAGTAACTACTCAAGAGAAAAAAATAAGGAAAGAAACAATTTACGATAACTCAAAGGGAAGCTCTGTACTTTTCGAAGCGAGATCAGGATGCCTTAGAACGCGCACTTATAAAGTGAGGTACAATAAAGAAGATGAAGCATGTGCATGCTGCGGTAAAGTTATATAGGGTAACCCAAGGTCTACGTCTACATCTACTAGGGAAACGGTGGAGCATGTCATATTAGAATGTGAAGATATTTTCCCTGTGGTCGATTTAGGCACCTTTGGTCTCCTTGAAGCCTTAGGGTTCAGCGAGAGCAGGGGGAAAATGAATATCTCTACAATAGAGGCGATTGGAACATTGGTGGAAGGTAATTAGAGAAATGAAAAACATCGCAGAAAAACAATGTTGCCAATAGGAGTTTCGAAGGTTTGGTGATGGAAATTGTTCGTTTTTTTTGTGACAGGTAGGGCATTAGGCAATATGACAAAGAGTTTGGTGGTGCAACCCACCACCCCGTTCCAAAGGGAACGCTCATACCATACATCCATCCATCCATCCCGGCCGGCCGGCCGGCGCCATCACGGTAGCGTTTCAGTGCGGTGCTTGCTTGTTTTCCTATGCAACAAAAATGCAGGTGCTGGGCTGTGGAAGTCGCGTGCTGGGCTGTGATAGTGTAAACATTACAATCGTCCATATAGCCTGAAGAGAGCTCTTGGAGCTGGCGTCTCAACAGTGTGCTGGCTACGTATGCAGGGGGACCACGTAAACACGCATCAGCAAAATGGCGAGCACTAATTGTCGAGGACATCCAGGCCCAAAAGAAGCTTCGCGCGGAAAAGGAGCGTTGTCGTTACGCTCGGAAACATGCTGGCTCAAAGACGTCAGGCAATGCAACGACGCGTGGCAGCCATGAAAGACGACGAGCGTCGTAAGCACTACTACCAGAAGCGAGTAGCGCAACAACACGTGGCGGCCGTGGAAGACGAGCAGCGTGGTGATCACCACAACCCGAAGGGACAAGCAAAACAAAAAACACTCAGGAGTCCCTTTAGCTACGCCTAAGAGACCTTAAGGCAAAGTCTTGGTCATTCTCATGACCATGTCTTCGACCATTGACCTTTAGCCTTTTCCTTCATTTAGTACCACATCCGAACGGATTCCATCGCTTTTTGAGTGTTCATCTTTTTTCGATGAGTTATTGCCATTTTTGCTGAGTCATGCTCATGACAATGACTTCTGCCATCATCCTTTAGTGTATCTTACACTTATTACCCACGTCCAAACCCTTTTCAGTAGTTTTTTGAGTGTTAATGTTTTTTCGCTGAGCCATTGTCATTTTGCTGAGTCATGCTCTTCACTATGACTTCTACCATCATCCTTGTTTCCTTCACTTAGTGCCCACGTCCGATCCCATTCCAGTGGTTTTAAATCGAAGCTTTATGTGTCTAGGCGAAATCGTATATGGCTAGGCGAAATAGCCTGTGTGCAGAAAACTATCATCATTAGCACTGGCTCGAGCGTCGTCGTCTTCTTCCGCAGCTGGCTCGTTGGCGCCCCTCGGGTTGCGCTCGTGGTCGTGCTTCGCACGCGTTCGTGCCACTGCTCCAGCGTTCGTCGCCGTCGATCGTCTTCTTCCATATATAGCTGGCTGCGTTGCCGCTCATCATTCCAGCGTAGAATTTCAATTCTCTTCTGTCGTCGTAATGGGAAAGCCGCGTTTACGGGGATATGAGCCATTCATTGTCTTACCGTAACGGACAGATTTAATTTTGAAGCAATTTTATTTCAAAGAATAGCAAGTGGCAATGACGGGCGAATTCTGCTAACCACGCCACTGAGCAAACTCGAGACATCTAACGCAAGCGACAATGGCGGACTGCGGGCATACCATCAGTGGCATTGTTCTCTCCGTCACAGCCGAACGCGTGTGCGTAACGTTATAATTGAGAAATTATTTAATGGACCCTCGAGATTAACCAAGTGATAAACACCATGGCCGCACGTTTCAGCTTTGTTGGTTAACCAGCTTCACGGACTGAAAGGACCACAGAATTTTTCAGTGTTAATCTTTTTTACTGAGTAATTGTCATTTTTTGCTGAGTCGTGGTCATTGTTGCGTCATTTTGTATTCTACAATCAGTATCATTACTATCATAAGCCTACTTGCAACCAATACTATCTATAATTCTCGCTTGTCTGCCACTTTGGTGATTTCTCGACCCATTATTCCGCTTTGTCATGCTCCTCAGTCATGAATAATTTAATGACTATCATGATCATTCATCGGTATTTATATTCCTAATGGAATTATCTAAACGAATCATACATAATAATGCGGGGTTTTTTAATGATTTCATTGTGGTTTTGATATTTTGTGCATATTTCTACCAACTTGTTGTCCGATTTCTGGCTGCACTTTTGCAAGGTCACCTGAAAACTTGACATATAAGGTTTTCTTCTTCATAATTATCGACAGTCAAAGCAAACAGCATCGAAAGCTTCGCTTACATTGATTGCCACAGTGCGTGGGATCTGCATAATTTAATTCAAGTGTAGGGTCGATGTCAAATAAATCCGCAGAATTCGAATTCTTATCGAACCATTTTGCTGTGTAAATACGGGCTGAAATCTTCCTTAATATATATATGTCGCAATTCGCCTTGAGTTAGCGGAAGTTCAGATGTAACGTTGTTCACATGTACTTGTCCAGCTCCAGCGAAATTCTCTGGGATATTGCAGCGGCAAGATATCCATTGGACCATTATTGCGCGAATACGTTCACTAGCGTTTGGTGAGTCCGTTTAGAGTTTCGTAAACTACCTGGGAATCACATGGGAGGACCAATTTCCTCACTTTCTGTACTGAATTCATGTATCACAACACAGACTACGAAAAGTTCTGCTGCTACACTTGATGTCTTCCGAAACAACTTAAATGTATTTGTGCGTTTCCATTCCAGAATGACAAGGGCAGTCGTAGGAGAATTCGCTCGACAAGAAACGTTTGCCTCCGTGTGAATATAGCAATTGTATTTTTTAGCATTTTCAGGTTTTATTATCACAAGAGGCTCACGTTACTGACTGCATAACCGGCATGTAACACCTATATCAACCAGCAGAAAGTGATCCACAATATTTTCACACAATACCCAGCTGAACTTATTTGTCTAAGCGCCGCACGTATTTGTGGATGCCTGAGGCACGCCAATGTGCCTCTATTTTTCTTTTTGCTTTGAACCCATTTGTACCAAAATGTACCAGTACAGAGCTTTCTGAACTAGCTCGAAATTTATTGTTTTCTCTCAGGAGCTTGACCTCAACTGAACCAGAAAAAAATGTTAGTTTGACACCTTGTAGAGTACTTTGGAGTGAGTCACACGATTTGCATATCAGACACGAGTGGCTTCGTTATACCACGCACGCAGCGCCATAAAGTAACTGTAATGTGCTCGTGCGAGCTGCTCTATCCATTCTGTTAATGTACTAGCATCAGGGACACGGCATAAGCAGAAAGGACAGCAAACCGCATCCACCAATAATCGACGCCCATTGCGCCATTACCAATTCAGTCACGCTAAAATGGGCAAGGTTTAATGAGTTGCTTCAATTGTGAGCCAAAAAAGTAAAACCTTGGAAATTGTTACTCCGCGAATAAAGCCAAGATATCTCGTATCAGAGCAACTTACCGAGCTCGCACAGCCGGCCGTGAGGATTTGCGAGGCTGACAGACGAGTCGTCTCGCAGGCTGATGACCGTGTGCTGGACGAAGTCATAGTATGCCTAATTACAGTGGCCACAATGTATGCTGAACAAATCTTTGTTGCTTAACGGCGTGGCTGCACGGAACAAACTGTCAGAAAAACTGCGCAGTAAAAAGACAGCGAACACTCAGTGTCGCGAAAAGTGTACATCTACGGTGACTCGCACACAGCGGGAAACTGACGACTTTGCGCTACGCAAGTCTTTCCGGTTTGCATCTCGAGCGAAAGATAAGAGCGAGAGATGGCAACTGCCTAATGGCCGCTCATCTTCATGCATTCAGAAACTCTAAAAATGTACGCCGTAGTCTGCAGGCCATCACATAAACGTAACAGCACGGCCAGTGGTGCATTGGACGTAACCGCATAAAAGTAAGACTGTACGTGGCTCCTGAGTTAGTTATGGATTTTTGTTACTTTTTATTTCATTGGTGTTACCTGTTTTCTGCACTCAAACATTCAACCGCGCCATATTTTCTCTTATATAAAAGCAAGAGCATGTCTCTCACTGTTAAATTGGAAAACACGCCCATTTATAAATGTTACCGTGTTTAGATTCTTCACTGTACGTGCTGTTTTCTGTATGCCGCTTGATGCGCTTTCCTGATTTCTCTCATTTATCACTATTTCGAGAAAAGAAAACGGCCATTCATACGCAAAACAAAATCTTATTTTATTTAATCAGAAGAAACTAGAAGATACTAGCCCCTTTGCGCATGAAACGTCGCGTAATAACATCAAAGCGCTAGTGAAGAGTGCGTCTACAGACCTACGCTTCAGCAAACTTTCCTTTGTTCCAAACCTAGAAAGACAGTCAGCGTTAAAGACACCGGACCATAAAGCAAGAAAAACACAGGGCAGGGACATGGCTTCTAATTTTACGGACCCGTCTAGCTAGCGTAAGCTATGCACTTTTGTCTGCCGGACCATGCACTGCCGCATGATTAGACAGATTTCATATTTGAAGTCACTTCTTCATCACCTAGACTAGAGCCTAGACTAGAGCCACTATCCACTGTTCCTTGTCAAATTTTTGAACATGTTATTTATAGTAATGTCATGTGTCATTTAACCCAGTCTTTATTACTAAGCCTCCGACAAAATGGTTTGCCTAGCTGTTTTTCCTGAGCAAGACAATTGGCAGAATTTGTGCATGATTTAGCAGGTTCCTATAGATAAATATTACTCAGATAGCTGTTTATTTTTAGACTTGAAGAAACTTTTGTTGATGCTCATTCACTACTACTCGATAAATTAAGATAGTGTAATACAAACAATGAATAAATTGGTTGGCAAATACTTGAACTTGGGACGTCAGTGGCATGTGTTGCATAGTACTGCGCAATATGACGTGTTTCCAAGGTTAGGTCAAGGAAGGCTCTTGTCTTTACTCTACATGAACGACATCATCATCATCAGCCTATTTTATGTCCACCGCAGGACGATGGCCTCTCCCTACGATCTCCAATTACCCCTGTATTGCACTAGGTCATTACAACTTGCGCCTGCAAATTTCCTAACTTCATCACTCCACCTAGTTTTCTGCCGTCCTCGGCTGCGCTTCCTGCAGTGGACATAAATATAAGCTGATGATGATGATAATAATGATGATGGTGATGTTAGCACCAGTAGAATGCAATGATTGTACACTTTTATTGCGATAGCAATTATATCGACACTCCAAGCGCAGTTCTGCCGTCGCCGTCGTCGTCACCGTGAGGTTCCCTATGAAGTCCAAAGGCGATAAAATCGTCGGCGTGCGCTGTGTGTGCGAGTGAAAGTGTGCGAGAGTCAGCCGGGAACTGCAACTTAATATCGCGGACGCGAGAGGGGAAGGCGGCCGGAAGCGCGCGGTCTACGTTCACGCGCGAGGCACGGGGAGCAGGCGACGGAGACGGGAGGGGGGGGGGGGGGGTGCGTTCTGCTTCAACGGCTGCTGTTCACGGAGCTGCCACGCCACCGTATCTCAAAAGCTATCTCTGATGCGGACGAGGTGTGCGCCCGCGGGGGCGTCATTTTCAAAGCTATCTTGGATGGGGACAGAGTGCATTCGCCGAGTGCAGTACTTTCGTATGCGCTGTGCTTTTGACGTTTAGTTCGTGTTGAAGCGAGAGCCAGCGCGAAGATCAATTTGCTCGGTGCCGCTGGCGTGCTTTCTATGTCCAGCGTTTTCACGCGTTTCCGCGGTCATCCAGCGAGATGTGTTGATGTTTACCTGTGTTGGCGTAACACCGTGCTTGTTTATCTAGTTAGTAAGCGAATATTTACAACTTAATACGGCTGATAAAGATACTATGCTTACTTCGCAATCGATTTGCTATTGCTATAATCTATAATTTGCTATCGCAATCGATGCTTCGCCTTTCGGGCGACACTGCGACTTTTTTTTTTGCAGCCACAGTGGTAAGCTCCCACTCCGGATTTGGCAATGCCTGCCGTATGCACTTCAACTCAATTTCATTCGTGTGTAAATTTCTTTCTCATGGTCAGGGTCCCGTGTGAGTAATTGACCTAGATAAACGTAATCCTTTGCAGACTCTAGAAGCTGACTAGCGTCCTAGGCATAGGACAAGACAATATGTATGCACTGAAAGATAAGCAGGGTAATATCATGAGTAGTTTCTATGACATAGTAAAAGCAGCGGAAGACTTCTATATTGACCTGTACAGGGCCCAGAGCAGCCAGTAGCTACTTTCATTCAAAGTAGTGATGAACAGGATACAGAAGCTCCTTCTATACCTTAGCGATGAAGTTAGAAAGGCCTTGCAAGATATGACCTGGGGAAAAGCTACTGGAGAAGATGGAATAACAGTCGATTTAATCAAAGATGGAGGTGATATCATGGTTGAAATGCTTGCGGCCCTTTATACGCAATACCTCATGCCTTCAGGTGTACCAGAAAGCTGGAAGAATGCCAACATTATACTAATCTATACGAAGGGAGACGTTAAAGAATTGAAGAATTATACACCCGTTAGCTTGCTTTCACTACAATATAAAATATTCACCAAGATAATTGCCAATAGAATCAGGGCAACACTTGACTTCAATCAACCAAGAGAACAGGCTGGCTTCAGGAAACGATATTATACAATTAATCACATCCATGTTATCAAACAGATAATCGAGAAATCCTCTCTATAGATATGGCTTTCATAGATTAGGAAAAGGCATTTTATTGAGCAGAGGTTTTAGCAATCATAAAGTCATTGCGTAATCAAGGAGTACAAGAGGCATACGTCAATATCTTGGGAAATATCTACAAACATTGCACAGCTACCTTGGTTTTCCACAAGTAGAAAGTTACCTATCAAGAAAGGTGCCAGGTAAGGAGGGACAATCTCTCCCATGCTATTCACTGCACCCTTCATAGTATTCAATCTCTTAGACTGGGAAGGCTTAGAAGTGAGGATTATCGGCGAATATCTCAGGAACTTTTGGCTTGCACATGACATTGTCCTATTCAGCAACAATGGCGACGAATTGGGAACAATGGTAACAATGGCAGCAACAATGGGGACGAATTTAGCAACAATGGGAACAATGGGGACGAGAACAAAAGATTGAAGACTTTAACCTACAAAGCGTAAGAGTGGGGTTGAAGGGAAATATGCAGAAGACAAAGATAATGTTCAATAGCCTGGCAAGGGAACAAGAATTCAGCCTGAACGACATATGGGATGGCAATGATCTCATATACGGATATTCCCAGATGACGGTGTTTTGTATTGTGCCAGCTATTTTAATTAGAGCGTTGCGCTGCAAAAATGATACGAAAAAAAAATATGATTGGTGTGATATTTGGGGAATCACCATTTTATTATGTAAAAACTGTTCGCTTTACAAAACTTACAAAACTTTACTAAAAACTTTACAAAAGATAGGCGCCTCACAGTTGCACATGCGATATTGAATGACCAACTCTGCCCTCAGTGAAAGGGGACAGACAACAAATATTTTTGCCATGTACTCAACTTCTAAGCTTTCCTGGCTCCGTCCCATTGATTACATAACACGTAAGGCTTCTTGCAACCTGGAATCCTCGCATAGAAATGCAGAAATGCACTGGACTATAGAGAAAGCAAGCTCGCTTAAATGGGAATGCCAGGCACACAAAACAATTGTATAAACATTGGTTGGTCACCCATAAGTGCAATGTTAACAAACTTCAGGTAAATAGAACCCATTTTTATGTGATTATTAGTTAAACGAGACTTGATCCACAACTGCCACTTACCTCATCTGCGTATGGGACAGGAAAAAATCCACCAAGATTAAGATGGCTGTGCTAGCAATAAATCAAGCTCAATCCATCAAGAAGCTGTGGTAAATGTAATGCAAATAATGATCTCGAAGATTCAACTGTGTTTTGATCATTAGCACTCTGCTAGGCAAGTAATAACCCTTGAGGAGGAAGATATCACTACGGAGTATGTAGAGGATTTTCAGTGAGGCTGCTTCTACAGCTACGTTCTTACCGACTGAAATCTGACGCTTTAGAAAATTTCCTTTTTACCTGCGTTGAGGAAACAGTTGAAAAATGTTGCGAAAGTTCGTGCCGAAGACGTAGATATTACTGTTTTAGTTTGCGCTACTGTTTCGGACGCGACTGGACGAGATGTGATGAATGTTCGCAGCGCAATTTCGGACGCGAGAGACTGCACAGAATTGTTGGGAATCCTTTCGCGCACCGACATAATCTCACACAAGAGAAGCTACAGCATTAGAAGTAGAGTGCCGTGAAGTCTCTTTTTTAAGGCGAGATCCTTAGGTGGCTCATACATCCGATGGCCCTGAAAAAAATGCGTGGTCCGGTCCAGTGGCCCAAAAATTGTCATCATAGGCAATGGCTCATAATCCCCTAAGCGAGCAAAAATGCAATGGTTCATCCCTCTCGTAATGTACAGGCATACAGACTTAGCAAAGTGAAGCGAACAGTGGATACACTTATTCGAATCACGCATATAAGGTACAAAAACGTGGCCTCTAGTCAAGTGGTAAAAAAAAAAAACACGTGACCTTCTCAATGGCTCATACCTCCGTAAGCAATGGCACCTACCCTTGTCAGCAAGCAAAAAATACAATGACTCATACCCCCGTAAGGCGGAGGCTAGAAGCGCTCAGCAAAGTGAAGCGAACAGTGCATGCTTTCATTGATATAACTCATACAACACAGAGAACGGTGTACTTTTCAATCCCCTGCTGAGAGGTTGCAACTTAAAGTCGAAGAGAAAGGTCGTTGGCGTCAGTCTGGCCCCGCTATACGCGCGCCCGAAGCCAGAGCTAAGCGTCGAAAACGAGCCCAAGAAGCGGAACTGCGAAAACAGCAACGCGACAATGCGAGAAGGCAAATTATAAAGTGTGCAGCAGGCGCTCTCCTTCACTTGTTACAGGAGTGTAACATGCTGCCGAACTTTTTACCACAGCAATGTCACATCACTCGGACGCTCTTACAATAAAAATATTGTTCGTGATGTTCGTGTCGTTCGTTTAAATGAAACTTCGGTAAAGCGTGACACATTTTTTGTCCCGTCGAGTGCCGTTAAAGCGGAATCTACTGCATTTCCATTGAATAGCGATAAAATACTATATGAGCCAAATGTAAGGCCTAATATCTACCCTTGAATAATAACCGAAGTAGATAAGTTGGAGCGGATAAGAAACCAGGTTATGAGGTATGTATTTGCTAATTACGCTAAACTTGAAGACGCGGGGAATGGAGTAGGGCATACAAACAAGCCCCGCGTCAGCGCGATAGTTCAGTATAATACTTTGAATAGTGATAAATTACCATATTAGTCAAATGTAAGGCCTATATTTTACTCTTGGATAATAACTGAAGTAGATAAATTGGAGCGGATAAGAAACCAGGTTATGAGGTACGTATTTGCTAATTGCGCTAGACTTCAAGGCCCGGTAAATGAAGTAAGGCATACAAACAAGCCCCGCGTCCG
The DNA here is from genome assembly GCF_013339745.2 of Dermacentor silvarum. Lineage (NCBI taxonomy): Eukaryota > Metazoa > Arthropoda > Arachnida > Ixodida > Ixodidae > Dermacentor > Dermacentor silvarum. Next base: position 119,294,485 of record NC_051155.1, read on the forward strand.
CGCCATAGTTCAGTATAATTCTCTAGGCATTCTTGCGTGTCTTGAGTTGGGGAAAGCCTAGTCTTGCATACAGTTCTTGAACGCCCCAAAACCTTTGATTAGATATTATCCCATAACATATTTTATTCCAGGGGTGCATTTATGCGGGAAAAGTACAATCTCAAGTCCGATTATGTATCATCATGTGTTTACATCCCACTTTAAACATTAAATATATATGTGTCGAAATAATTTTCATATTGACTTTTTTTTCGAGAACAATCTATGATTGCAATCGTTTGCCACAGGATGTTGTTATCACCTGAATGGTATGGTATGATAAACTTTATTCAGGTCCTGAAGATCAACCCTTAGGATGACGCAGGCGGCTCCCACGTCGGGACAGTAAGGTTTAACCTTACCGCCGTGTCGTGGGCCTTCTGGACGGCCTGTACTTGATCTAAAAGCACTACACTGTGAAGCACTCGCCGCCACCAGTCTCTTTCCTTGTCGCAGTCTGTGAAAGCCACAGGACATTGCCAAAGCATATGATCCAGAGTAATGATGCCATTACACTTCTCGCAATTGATTGGTACCTCTCTTTCTGGATATAGCTTGTTAATAAAGTTTGGACTAGGGTAAGTTCTTGTCTGTAACAATCTCAGAGTCACCGCTTGAGCTCTATTGAGCTTAGCATGTGGCACTGGGAATTCCCTTCTGTTCATGTAATAATGCTTCGTGACTTCATTATATGTAAGTAATCGGTCCCTGTTCTCCTCCAGCATATTATTGGGGTCCTGGTCGCGTAGTGCACGGATAGTAAGTCCTCGTGCAGCTGCGTTAGCCACCTCGTTCAAATTCCTCCGAGATGGATCGACAGACCCCATGTGTGCAGGAAACCAGCGGATTTCGATCCCTTGGCTGTCCATCTCACCGATCAGCTGGGCAGCCCTTTTGGTTACAAAGCCCTTGGTAAAATGTCTAATAGCCATCTTAGAGTCACTGTAAATTCGCGTCCACTTATTATTCCTTAAAGCCAATGCTATCGCTACTTGTTCTGCCACTGTCGCTTCTTTAGTCATGATTGTAATAGCATCCCGAGTGAGTCCATCTGCATCTACTACTACTGCCGTAAAGGCTTTCTTTCCTCTGACCCATGCAGCATCTACAAAAGCCGCATGTTCTCTGTCCTGTTCTATCTCCTGCAGGAGAGCTTTGGCCCTTGCCTTTCTTCTTTCCAGGTTGTGCACCGGGTGCATATTTCTGGGAAAAGGAGTCGTCTTGATGATCTCTCTTACGCTATATTTTAGTTCTACTGTGTCTTCCGAATTTTCTGATTCGCTTGGGTACCACCTTAGCTCTTCGAGTATTGCTCTACCTGACCTTGTTTCGGAAAGCCTCTCTCTGTGGGCAATTGCTGAGCTTCAATTATTTCGGCTATTGTGTTGTGGAGCCCTAGTTTCATTAATTTATCATCCGGTGTGCTAACCGGCAATCCCACTGTTGTTTTGACAAGCCTTTTAATTAATCTGTTCAACTTCTTTAGTTCTGTCTGTGTCCATCTAAGCATTCCTGCTACATATGAGAAGTGACACAAGGCGAAAGCATGGACCAGCCTCATGGCGCTCTCCTCTCCCAACCCTCTGTGTCTGTTAGTGATTCTCCTTAGCAGTCTTATTACCTCCTCAGTCTTGCTTGTGATGTTTTGTATTGTTTTTTCCGTTTGCCCCGTTTGCCTCCAGGAATAACCCTAAGACTCTAATTGATTCGACTTGCTTAATAGTTTTGCCTGCCTTCGTGGTTAGTACTAACCTGGGTTCTTCCTCGGGAACATATCCCCTCGGTTTTCTACCCCTTTTCCTGTTACTGAGTACTAGGAGTTCAGACTTCTCAGCAGAGCATTTCAGTCCCATGTCTTCTAAAATGGACTCTACCTCATAAATGCTCTCCTGAAGTCTGCTTTCCGCCTGTCCTATACTTCCTTCAGCGTTCCATATTGTCACATCGTCTGCATAAATGGTAAAGTTAATGCCCTCTATCCCTTTCAATCCCTTTGCCACTTTTGACATCGCCAGGTTGAAAAGCATAGGTGACAAGACCGACCCTTGTGGCGTACCTCTGTCACCGAGATCTATCTTCTTTGATTTAATGTCCCCGAATCTAAGGTGTGCTGAGCGATGGCCAAGAAAGGCTTTAACCACTTCATATAGTTTTCTGCCTAATCCCAGTTCAGAAATCACCTCAAGTATTGCTCTATGCTTAATTTTGTCAAAAGCTTTTTCGACATCCAACCCCAAGAGAGCTCTAGTGTGCTTTGGACTGGCTAAAAGCAATTTATGTTTGATTAACAACATGGCATCTTGTGTGGACAAGCCCGGTCTGAAACCAATCAGATTATACGGTAGGATGTCATTGTCCTCCACATATTTCGTTAACCTGTTCAATATGACATGCTCCATTGTCTTTCCCAGACATGATGTTAACGAAATTGGCCTGAGGTTATCCAAGTTGAGTTGTTTGCCCGGCTTTGGTATTAAGATAGTACAGGCCGTCCTCCATTCTTCTGGATAGACCCCATTCTTCCATAATTCATTAATGTATGTGGTCAGATATTTTATGGAGTCGTCGTCCAAATTCTTTAGCAATCTGTTAGAGATGCCATCCGGGCCCGATGCTGACCTACTATTTAAATCATACAATGCCGTGCGTACCTCACTTTCGTTGAATTCCTGATCCATAAAGTTGCATTCTGCCCCTAAGTAATCGGGGTAACTTACTTCCTGATCCGCTGTCCTGAGAGGCAAGTATTTAGCTGCCAATCGCTGCATTATGCTCTCTGTGCTTGCAGTCTGACTTTCCTGGTGTACCAGCTTCGCCACTGCCGTACGTCTATTCGATTTAGTGCCTTTTTCATTGAGCAGATGCCTGAGCAGATTCCAATTGCCTCCACGTTTTATCCTTCCATCTATAGAGTTACACACCTCATTCCACTGTTGTTTCTGCAAATATCGGGCGTGCTCCTCGATATCCCTATTGAGCTGAGCAATTCGCTTCCTAAGTCTTCTGTTCAAGCGGTGTGATTTCCATCTTTGTAAAATCGATTGCTTAGCTTCGATCAAATGCGCCAATCTACTGTCCATTTGTGTGACCTCTTCCTCAGTTTGTATAGCCTTAGTTGCTGCATTCAAGTCCTCCCTAAGCTGAGCTACCCACTCTGGTGGTGTGATTTGCCCCATTCCTTCTTTTTCCGCTCTGTCCTTCCTGATTTTTCTAAATTGATCCCAGTCTATATAAGTGAAATGCTTTACCTCCACCCCCGTCGTTTCCACCATTATGTGTAGTATGTAATGGTCGCTCCCCAGATCCGTCCCAGAGTTGATCCAGTATGCCCTGGGTAAGTTAGAAGTGAAGGTTAAGTCCGGGGTAGTGTCCCTACACGTGGAAGTGCCACACCTAGTAGGAAAGGCTGGGTCTGTGATAAGAGAGAGGCCTAAATCCGTGGCAAGATGCCAGATTCCTTCCCCTTTCTTTGTACTCCAGTGGTAACCCCAAGATTGGTGTGGGGCGTTGAAGTCCCCGCCTATTATGAGGGGCGCATTTTTGGCTACCCCCATGGCCTTATTAAATATTGCTTTGAAGCTCTGTCTCATCTCTCTGGGACTGCTATATATGTTGAGGCAGAACAAGCTTTGCGCTTTACCTTTGTGCCTTTTTAGGACCATTTCTATAAATATATATTCAATTTTGTTCGCCCCTAATTTTAAATCATGCTCGATGTAAGGAATTTTCTTGTCAATTAGGGTGGCGATTCCCCTGCCCGGGTCTTTGCCTTTGCAGATCGAGTTAAAGCCAGACAGCCCGATCTCCTCCGCTAGAGTTTCCTGCAGCATTATTAATTTTGGCCTATTTTCAACTGTTTTGATTATCTGTGCTAATGACGCTCTTTTTTGGTGAAATCCTCTGCAATTCCACTGCCACACACTAAGTCTTTTTCTGCTATCCATTATTATTGCCGTTACCCCCCGACTTGCTACCCCCTGTCATTGTTCTCTTGACTGTGCTACCCACCGCTCCTGGAAGTGTTCTAACGCTTTCTGCTTCCGAGGGCATATATTCCTCATCATCTCCTTGGGCCTCTAATTTTTTCAGCCGTTTCTCGGCTGTTAACTTCCACTTCCATATTTTGTCCACTTTAAGGTTAACGCTGTCTACCGTGTCCTTTAGGTCCTTAATTGCATTCTTAATCTCCTCCAGAACCGAGCACATCGATTCCACCTCTGGGACTACGGCTCTCTTTTTTGGCGCCGGTGTGCCTTCTTCCTCCTGGCTGTTACTTCTACTCACCGGCTTAGCTACTGCCACATTACCGCTTTCTGCCCTTAACCCTTTGTTCATTTCCTGAATCTGCTTCTTAAGTTCTTCATTTGCTTTCTTTAGTGATATAACCTCTCTGATGAGCTGTTCTACTCTGGTATCATTGCTTTGTATCTGCGAGGCAATTGCCACATTACCTGTGGCTTTCACAGTACCTTTGACTTTATCTGCCCAGGTAGCTCCTGGCTCCTTTTTCTTGTTGATCTTCAGCTCCTGCTCCTCGAAGCGCACCTGCGCTTCCCGAGATCTCGAACGGTTTCTTCCCCTTGATGTTGAACGCTGCCTTGATCTTGAACTACTTCTTGAGCGTGAGCGCTGTCTTGATCTTGAACCACTCCTTGAGCGTGAGCGCCTCCCAGCGCCCGGAGGGGTCTCCTTTGTCGGTTGAGCCGATTCCATCTCGGTGTCCTCTTTCAAGCGTTCTCTTCTCCTTACTCTCACTACATACGGTATTTGATACCGCTGCTTGCAAGCTTTGTCACCTGTGGGGTGATCTTCACCGCAGAACTTGCATTTGGGAGAGCATATATGATCCTCCCCTGGGTTTTGCACACCGCATCCCCTGCACTGCACTACATCAGGTGTGGGACAAACGTCTGATCTGTGTCCAATTCTTCCACATGCGTAACATACGTCAAATTGTTTCCTGTACAGAAAGCACTTCACTAGGGTTGACCCATACTTGATGAAATTGGGCACCTTCAATCCGTCGAAGAGCACAATAACCGAGCCCGTAGCTTTGATACGCTGTGCTGCCAACGCCGTTGGGTTGTATTCATGCACGATCTTTTTCGTGATAACACTCTGACTGTCGTTGAGGTTCACTCTTCTAATAACCCCCTTGCACGTAGAGTGGGGGGCCGTTTCATAAGCGCTGACTTCATATTCCGCCTTCATGAGAGTAATAGACTTGAGTCGCACATACCTTTCGGCATGATCGAAGTCCGGTGTACTAACCACCACGATGTTCTGTGTGAAGTTGGGGCAGACGATGTCTCCCTTCGCTTGGTCTTCTGTAAGTCCGGCCGCCTCGACGATCGCTTCTCCAATAGCTGTAGTGCTGACCTTGTTCAGGTTGAGGCCTCCCCGAGGCCTAACGATAATTTTCCTGTGCTCCTCTGGCAGTTGCGGCATCCTTGACGCCTTCACAATCCGGCGCTTGAGCTTGTCGGCCCCATCGGCACCTTTGCTGGCGATCTCCTTTCCTTGCAACTCTTGGGTCAAATGGGCGGTTCCACCAGCTCCCCAGGTCTTTCCCGCAGATCGCGATCTTCGGTTGGTGACCACCTGCCAACCCATTCCTTCCTCGCCGTCTTCCGTCTCCGAGGAGACGTCGTCGTCCATACGTGTATCAGCCATGCCGACTTGGCGGGCTCGCTAGGCCTACGTGGCGTTAGGCCTAGCGGAGCTCCCACGTTCGATGCACACAAGCAGGCGATAAAAGTCCGAAAAAAGCTGGCCCACCTTATCCAAAGGTATCCACCGATTCGCGTTAACTTCACGAATCCAATGATGTGCTTGAAACCGTGGTCCTGCCAAAATTGCCTGCAGAATCATTCAAAAACGAGACGGAGCCGATGCGGGGCACATCCGCTCTCGTCTTCTTCTTCCTCTCCGTTATCACCTGAAATTAATTTTTTTTATTTCAGCCTTGTAAATTAGGGTAGATGTATACGGAGCATTTTGTTATTCTAAAGAGTCCGTCTTTATTCTTCTTTTTGCCCTATTTATGTTCTTGCATAACATTGAGCTTTTTTTGCGTTTTCATCTTAGTTTTGAGTAGAAATAAGCTGGTTTATTATTTCATACAACTGCTATTAATCTCATTTATTAGACTGGTTCACATGCTAATATTCCTCCTTTTTTGTTAGGTCCTACTCCACATCCGTAAAGGTACTGTGGGTGTTTATTATTCATTATTATGAAACATTAACTTATTATTCATAATATAGCGGGTTCACTAGTGTTACAGGCAGTTTATTTAAAGCACGGGCTTACGTCTCCTATCTGCAGTTGAGCCTTATCGCTTATTGAGACTCTTTGAAAACGGGATATTTCAGCTGATTGTCCTCGAACACTTATCCGCGCGGCGAGTACATGCGGATAGTAGGCAATGAAAAATACGTTGGGCAAACATATTGAAATAATATTTTTGTTTTCTCTTCGCCAAAACCATTTTGTGTATATGTAAAGAAAAAAACAAACTTCGTGTCCTTCCACTCTGTGAAGAAGGATGACCAGCGAAGCTGTGATGTATCCTTCTAAAACGACAAAATTATATATATGTATGTCCTTCATCCAACTTAAGTGGTGGATTGGTGGGTAGACTTTGACGTAATGGTAATCAATCAGTGGTTTTTTTTTCCATCATCCATCATCCGCGAGTTTTTTCTCCACATCCTGTGGACGCATGCATTTTTGGTCAGAACCTAGCCATATACAGCTTTGCTGTAAGAAAAAAAAACAAGAAAAACGTAAAAAAAACAGCAGAAGTCGTCATGACTGCAGACCATACATAATGCATGCACGCATTCTTGTGCTCTTGGGCGACAAAGCTGTTAATATTAATTTACTCCGGTATATGTCCATTACAAAACAAGAGGGTGCCAGTTTTTCATTATCCTTATTAACTACTTCCTACTGCTGCTACTGTTGCTCATGCCGGTGAGCATACACGTGCAGAGGCTGTCTTTTAAAGTACGTAGCAGCTACGAAGTTTGCAAGTCTAGCATTCTTGCACAGCCGCGCTCACGCTTTCTTCTCGTTTTTACGCGTAGAGGCCTCGTCAGCAAGCAATGTCCAAATGTCTTTACGAAACAGCCACTTTCCAAACAATCGTTACGAATGCGTTTTAAAATCAAGTCACGTTATCGAGTTTCCTCTTTAAGAGACGCACGCAGCGAGAGACAATTTTTCGCAAGGACCGAGAATCCGTGCTCGTTGATTGAAGAAGAGATACGAAGTTGTCGTTCGCCGAGGGGAAAAAACTCAAACAGCGTCCTCACGACAAACAAGGCGAGAGAAGAACGCTATCGTGCAACCTTTAAATTCGATGTTGCAGCGACACTGATCCTATATCAGATGGTTCGCGTGACACGTGATTGCATGCGACGTTTCACAATTACGCGGATGCTTGTAGGCCTCACTCTGCAAAAGCCTCTTTCACGTGGGAACGTAGGAATTGTATAGAGTAGCGCACCACGCAGCAGTGAGTATGCTTAGGAGAAGATCAAATTCTCTTTTACCGCATATTTCACTCACTGAGTTCCATGCATTTGCGTTAGAAGCTGCGCGCGACGTCTGCAGATCAGGAAAAAGAAACGGGTGCGGTCTGAAAGAGCAAGAAACAGTACGAAAAAATGGGTTGATTCATGTTTCAACAGAAAAATTCGTAACCTGAAAGTGAAACATGTATTCGGAGAAGCAGTGGCAGCTTCGCGGCGCGTTCACAAATACAAGTCCATAAATATGCACAGTCTTTTGATAATTCCAGTTTCGTTTAAAAGGCGAATAATGGACATCAATAGCAAACACACAAGGCCTCTGTTGCTGCTCATCGTAAACAGTAACCCCGAGGCTACGAGGCATCGCAGACATATTCGACGCGATGATGAGTACTTATCTGGTTAAACTGAGTCGTTTAGTCATACACAAAAAACTGCGAGCACCCATACATATGCTCAAATGCTGATGATGCTGACTTATTGGCATCCCCTTTGAAACGGGGCGTTGACAACTATACCTGGCGGCTGACGTTCTGTGGCCGTACGGCCAAGGCTACGCACTTCGACTCTGTAGCCTTGGCCGGGCTGCCACAGAAAGTTGTCGCCAGGTATAGTCACCTAACCTGCTTAAGTTAATCAGGTGCTCGTAATCGTCTGCTCAAAAGTGAACAGATGCAGTGCCACCTAGCGGTGCTAGTTGTCGGGATCACCTTCGAATGAGCGACCAGGACGACAGCGCCCGTAGACGCCGACTCACTGAGACCAGGGTTCGGAAAGTCCCCATACGATCATTGGGATGCCGAAATTGTCCAAAGTATCACGCCGATGCGTGGGCCAGTGCTGCTTCCATCACTGGTGGCTGCCACGCATCCGAATCCAAATAAATATTAAGCAAAACAAACCAACACATTCGTCACTTCACTGGTGACATATTCAATAGAGGGGAGAGAGCAATGCTCCCAAGCCACCCTCTGCCACGACACGCGTACGTGACTTGCTCGGGCGTTCATGACCGACGCGGTCACCGCACCGTTTCGAATGCACGATGTACATCGTGTCATGCGCATTTCATTTTTTTCTTCTGTGTTACAGCTTTCGTATGTTTAATTTATTTACGTTCTCATAAAACACTGGAAGTGCACTCGCCTCAATATGAAGAACACTCCATAGCCGGTTCGGCCATGTAGCACCATCCATTTAAAAGCGGAGCAAATAATGATGACTGATTTCTCAGGTAGTCAGTGGAGCACACAATTCAGAGTTGAACACAATAATTTTGATTTACACATTTCGTATTCCGAGATGACACTAAGCGAGGCGAACATGTGAAAATAGATATTCAAGTTGTATTCAGTTCTCCAACTCGTCCATATGAATAGAACATAGCACCCAGAATGTCACAATTGTCACAAGATGTTCCAACCGTTTTCTAGTCTCAGAAAGCAGACAAGAAGGTCACAATGTCACAAAATGTTCCAACCGTTTTCTAGTCTCAGAAAGCAGAAGCTCTGTGACAACTAGTAACTATCGCTAAAAGTTGCTCAAGCTCTATTTGTTCTGAGGGCTGCTACAGCCGTTGGGGGTACAAAATTTGGCAAGAAGTGGTTGCTTATATCTTCATCGATGTCGCAGTAACGGCAGATGACGACTAAGGTAACGATTACGCTTACGCCAATTTCATCGTCGCTATTCTTCTAACTCAGTAAAAGAGATCGATCTCGCTTTTTTACCTACTTGTGTGGCGGCAAGATACGAGAATAAATAAAATTGTGAATCGCGCATCACGACGATCACGCACATTACGGCGTCGCCGACGCCAAAAATGCGCCTGGAGTGTGCATATAATTGCTATTGCAACAAATTGCAAACAATCACAACTATTTTACTTCATTCCACTATAGATCTCAAGATTGTCGGCAACCACTCGCCGTTAACATATTTATCAAACGGAAACTAGCGCTCGCGTCCCGAGGGTTGGCATAATCATCTGATAGATATACGACAGTGGCTCGTAAATAACAATGCCACGAGCCAGATCCACATTCGGCGATTAGTACCAGTATTTTATAGCAATGACCTTATCTATGCTAATGCCTTTTAGCGCTATTCGTGTTCGTGAGTGGCCGTGTTCGACGCTCCGTCTGGGAAAAGCACCCAAAGGCATTAGAATCGGCAAAAGGCATCGCTACGTAATGCTCCCGAATGGCAAGGACTTTCACTAGCGAAAGCGAAAAGCCCATCATAGCCCTTTGTGCAAAAATAACATATCCGTAACCCGGACTCATAACCAAGTGTAAAGTAGAAACCACAGAACACTTGGTGAAGGGGAAAAAAGGGTAAATCTGTAGGAAATAGAAGGAAACAAGACGACCGACAGAATGGCGTCTCTCACCTCACTTTGCAGAGGCCGATCACTCGTTATGATGATGGTAGGGATGACAAAGGCTTAGAATCAAGCAGAAGGAATCTTGGCAGGTCTGCTCAAAAGGCTACTCTGAACTCGTGCTCTTCAAAAACTTGAGTAAGGTCTGCATAGCCTGAAAACTACATATGTACGGAAATGAGCGTATTCTCGGGCTGTTCTCGTGTGCATTGGGTATAATGGGCAGCGCGAAGACCGGGAGAAAATTAATGTTTGGCGAGAACTTTGGATTTATTGAAAGCGAAGCCTCCCGTGTCGCTTCCCTGAAATTAGCGGATGCTGTATTGTCGAGCAGGCTACACCTTCGGTCACTGGGAACCCGCTGTGGTTGCTTAGTGGATATAGTGTTGGGCTACTAAGCACAAAGTTGCGGAATCAAATCCCGGCCACGGCGGCCGCATTCCGATGGGGGCGGAATGCGAAAACACTCGGGCACTTTGATTGATCTGCACGGTAAAGAACCCCAGTTGGTCTAAATTATTCCGGTGCTCTCCACTATGACGTGTCTCGTAATCAGATAGTGGTTCTGGCACGTTAGGCCCCATAATTAATAATTTTGGGGGTCACTAGGCATCCGCCCTAATAGACAGCACAGGGCCACTGGGCACGTCTCCATTCTTGGTCAATGCTTGTCCTTTGTTGGTCAATGAGGCAAATAACGAAAGCGTTGTTGGTGTTTCCGCGTGCCAGTTGGACTTCGGTATAAACACCTTTAGTAAAGCCGTTACGTAATGTACCACACGCATCTACTCGTTCCCTTGTACATGGGAGTCTATATTTTGACTCCCCTGTTCCCCACTGCAGAGTATAGGCTAGAGTGCACCTGCTGAGGCCGACTTCTCTGCTGTTCCTGTAAAATAAATGCAGCAGATCCAGCGTGCCCTGTTGTTATCCATATATAGCAAAGCTCACGAGGCAGTGTTCACGCGCACGTTCTCATTTGGCACATGGATGCCGCGAACAAGGAGCTCTGCAATGCATCTTTGAACGCAACCAGCGTTATAAGGGTTGAAAGAGGCAAGCTGGCTATCTGCGCCATTTGTTTGGGGTACCCAACTTCTCCTCGGAGGCCCAAATGCGACCGTCCACGCGGTTGCTAGGATGCGCAACGCATGCGCAACGTGAGGCCATCTTTTCCGGTGCCCTCGCTCCCGTCTCATCGCGGCTCTCCGCGGCGAGGCCCCTTCGCCCTCTCCACAAGTGGTCAACCACCCGCATGCGCAGGCCGGCGTACCCCCTCTACCTTCCACTGCTGCGGGCGAAGTAGGGTGAGCCTTCGGTCCCAGATGACGCCGCCTTCCCGCAGCCGAGCGACACAGCGTTCACCAGCACAGGGGACGAATACCATAGATGAAGTGACTAAAGCGAAGAAAATTCCGGTTGGATAGCGTGAAATCAAGATGAACCTCATCTACCGAGGCAAGGGTGGTAGGCACAATTTGAAGCAATTGAATTTCGCAGAATCGCAAGCGGAAATGGCGGACGAATGCTGCCAACCACGCCGCCGAGCAAACTCGAGATATCGAATGCAAGCGACGACATCCACGAGCAGAGAATCGTACAACACAACGGAAGGAAAAGTTGCACGAAAGGGAACGCAAATTAGAAGGAAAGGGAAGGACAAGAAGTACGAAAGGGAAGGAAAAGTAGTATGTCGGGTACACAGACGACAAGCTCGTAACCCTTTTTCTCGACAGAGGAAGCGCTGGTGTTTTTTTTTTTTTTACATAGACCCAACAGAATGTTCAATCTGCCAGACTTATTACCTTTAAGGACAGAAAAATTTTAATAACAGCTTGTGTCAAAGCAAGAAACCCCGCTGGAAAGAATTGAAGACGCGCACGTGTCATTATTCTTACGCATAACGCCGATGCGCGCGTTGTGAGATCTGTAGGTGCTTCTTTTTTATTGCGATAGCAATTATATGGACACTTCAGCCGGATTTCTGCCGTGGCCGTCCCCGTCGCAGTCGCCGTGAGGTTCCGTGTAAAGTCCAAGGGCGATAAAATTGTCGCCGCGCGCCGTACGCGCGAGCGAAAGCGCGCCGGGGACGCGCGCTATCACGGAGAGCGAACGCACAGCGGAAAGCAAACGCGACCGTCGCGCGAAAGGCCGTGGGGGTATGGGAGGGAGGGAAGCGGGGCCTCGCTGTGCTCCGGCACCAAAGGCGTGTCTTGCAACCAGGCGTAAGATAAAACTGGCCACTCAATGTCCCACGCGAAAGCAAGAAAGCGGGAAGGCAGCGCGGGAGGGAAGGGGGGGGGGGAGACGCAGCTTCTACTCTGCCAGCTTCTACTCGTACTTTGCCCGCGGCTGTGGCGGTCGCCCACACCGTCTGTTATCTCCACACGGCTCTGGCCTTTGTATGCGCTGTGCATTCGCCGCTCAGTTTCCGTTGAAGCGATAGACCGCACGAACCTTCGCCCGCTACGGCGGCTGTGCTTGCGGCCAGCGTTTTGACAGTCGTTGTCTGCGGTCATTCAGTGTGATCTATTCATGTTTGCTGGTGCGCGCTGACCCCGCGCTTGTTAATTCAGTTAGTAAGCGAATGTGTCCATGTTTATGCAGCCGATAAAACTACTATCCCTACTCTGAATAGTTCTCTACTAATTTGCTATCGCAATTGACGCTTCGCCTTTCGGGCGAAACTGCGAATTTTTTCGCCTTATTTGTGTCTGTTCTCGGAATCAATATTTCGCAGTTTTTTTTATTCAATGTCCTTTTCGCTTTAGCTATTGTCGAGAAAGAGAGAGAGGAATAAATTGAAAGACGCGAAGCAAAGGTTAACCTAATGGGAATATCTGGTTTGCTATCCTACGTTGATGAAATAAAAAAAGGGAGAGTAAAAGTTAACGGAAGGAAGAAATTATGCCATACGGACAAGTACAAAGAGGCGCGAAAAAAAGAAAGCGTTTCTTTCTGTGTAAATGGTGGGGCGGAGTAAAGAAAACCATTTTGTGTTTATGATTTTGTATCTGTTTAATTACATCTGGTGCCACTTTCTTGATAAGTTACCGCGTTTTCCGAAGTTGGAAACAATAGCCCTGCTTTTTTCCCCCAAGTTTATTGCAACTTTTGCGACAAAATGTACGTACCGCACCACACATAGGTTTTCTTGCTTTTGTGTGCTTGCCTATCCGATGCGTGCACAGAGCAGATATTGTGGTTCGCGTCTTTGAAGCGCATGACGCGTTTGTGTGGCATGACGGTGAGATTATTTATTTATTTTATCTACCATGTTTCTTGGATGAAATTACATTTACTGAGTGAACAGCGTATGAAACAGTAATTTTACAAGATAAGGTGTTTCTAGAACGACTCTACGTTGTCATTTTCGATATTCTTGCACTTCCCCGCCACCGTACTTCACCCGTTCGCTTCAGATGGAATAGATTGGACTTAGCGAATTGCCGTACGAATTTCGCACATTTATGTTAGAACTAGGAGTTCGTCAGACGTGACATGCCTTTTGCTTTGATTTCGCAGACGCCGACGATTTTCTCATACAACATTATTATCACGAAGCGGCATATTTTCTCGAGGTTTCGAGTGGTTTTGACGCCAATTAACGACCACCAAAAACGTGGTGTCCTCACTGTGCGGCGTATAATTTCGAGAAGGCGAGACGCCGAATTACGGCCGTCAAAAACGTCGTGGCCCCACGGGGTGGCATCCCATTTCGAGACGCGACACGCCAATTAACGGACCCCGAGGTGTGCGTGGGCGACCGTGTGGTACAGTGACAGGGCTCGACCTTGGAGAGAGGGGAATCTATCGGCCCTCGTCCACGGTGAAAGGGGCGCGGCCAAGACCTTTGGGAGGAGTCATGAATTAATTAGGTGAACTCTGCATACCGGCAGTTTCCCTACATAGGGAACTAGGGAAAGGAGAGGCTATTTAAGCACAGCCCTGCTATTTAGTCTAGAAGCTGAACCTGTAATTTGCGGAGAAGTAGTCAAGGAGCTAGTGTCGTCCAGTATCGCCTGGGCCGCCTAGCCGCGTCGGAACTCCAAGTAACTAGCTGGCGTACAAGACGTCAAACCAGCGTCTGCAACGAGTTCTCGATAGTTCGCCTCAAGTTAGCTCAACCTACTTGAAGGAAGTCGTCGGATCTACACTCCCGAGAAACCCAGCCCAGCAATCGCATCCACCTCGATAAGATTGGCCGCCAGCATTCTTCGGGAAAGCTCTGCGCGCCGACTTCACAGTTTATGGACTTGCTGCTGCTGCCCGGCCATGCGTATGACACCATCTGTTTTCTTTTGAACTTTGATTTCTTTTGAACTTTGTTTTAGTGAAATAATGTTAAGTGTATTCTTGTGTATTTAATCCTCGCACTGTTTAATTTTTATATCTACTGTTAATTGCTCGTATTTATTTTTCTTCATCATTGTGTTACACTACGTTCAGGTGTGTTAGTCTGTCTTGTGTTTTTTATTATTTTATTTTATTAATTTGTGTATATTTACCAGCCGATAAATATCTTGCTTTTTGTTTACTCCCTACTCTGACTCGCTCACTGTGTTCCCCGTCGATCGAATTCGCGCCGACGACGAATCGGTGACAGCCGTGACAATTATATATCCCCAATTTATCCTACGCTTATCGAAGAAAGTGCATGCTTTCTGTTCTGGCACAGAGGCGGGAGTTCCCATTCACTTGTTTCTCCTTTAGTACGCATTATTTCTCCAGACTGCTTTTAACAGGTTGGCTAGCAACGTAACAGACGCACCAGCGCAGAATCTCACACACGATAGCTTAAAGGAACCACGGCAATATATGGTATAGCGCCACGGGTCATCCTTCCTTATTTGCCCAGTTTCAACGTCGTATCATTCGCTAGCGTGTTTCAACAAAGAATGTTCTGCTTTGGGTTTGTTAGTACGGAAGAAAAAAAGTGATCAAACAAGGCGCGAGACGCAAAATAATATAAGGAAATAGAAGCGCATGGTATTGTCAAAGGACGAGCATCAAAACACAAAGGCCAAATAAAAGGGAAGAGCTTGTTTTTTTTTTCTTTGCGTAGTTTGAAGTCCTGAGTCGTGACAATTTCTGTGAAAGTGAGAACCCGCACCCCCCCCCCCCCCTCGATTTTCATGTTCGCGTAGGGTGTGTAAATATTCCTCAGAGTGTATTGACATACAAACATTCGATATCCTTGAAAACTGAGAGCGAGGTGGAAATGCAAAGTCACGTGTGCGCTGGAAGAAGCTCAAGCAAAGCGAGGCGTCCCAATTTTCCGCTGGATGTCGCTGGTCTCTTCTTTTCATCAGGGATCCTCCTTTAATTTATACTTGACGTGAGACTGAAAAATTCCGAATGCCTTCTTTCTCTGCAAACAGCATACGTACTGAACAAAAGTGAAGGGATGTCAGGGAATCGCTGCACATGCCGCAGTTTTTTCTACTTATTGAAGTCCTGGGCGCAAGCTCTAAATATTGCAATAAGGACAAAGCAAGAGAAACGGGTTCCCTGTCAGTTGGACTCAGCCGCATGGAATGGCTGCTTTGTATTGCCATCAAATGTAAGCCTGAACAAAAACAGATAAAAGAAAGGAAAAATAAATACAGAAGATGAACTGCTCCAGAAGGATGTGACGCCGCTACAGCTAACAGTGCCTCCGTGAGACATTATTCAAGGCAAGCAACAGTAATGAAATGTGTCTGTGCGTCCATTATAGAGCTATAAAGTACATTCAGCAGGTTACCATGTAACGACTGTAAAATTGCTTCCAGACAACTTGCGGAAGCGCAAGTCAGAAGCTACGATGGTCGCCAGAGCATAGCCACAGGCCACAGCTAAGCGATCGGTCAAAGCAATGAAGTGCTCAGTGAAGATTGCATATGTTCAAGGAACCCGTAGCGGTCATGTTTCGGTGACTGAAAGATCAGATGACCTGCTGCACGATAACCCCAAGGTACTCTTCGGCATACTGCAAACGCTAGAAATCTGCCCAAAAGTTAAGGAATCTCACACTTACAACCGACGTTGCTTGGCGTCGCAAAAGCTTCATCTTACTGCAGAAGAAACCATGAAAACATAGCAACTGTGGTTGGCGCTTGGTGGCGTCACGTCTGTGCCAAGAGCTCCCACTAAGACTTTACAATTACCGGGGTCGCTTTCGTCTGCCATAACAATGCAGACACATTTCCAGATTTTTCTGTATACCTCTAACTCTCTGCGCTCCGTTTTGTGAAGCTTATTCTATGTTCGCGTAATTCCTCTAACCATTGCTTTGTCTTCCTTGTTTCCGTTGTTTTTTTTTTTCAAGATAGCGGGGCAGCCACGGCCGCGAAAGTGTATCGCTTGTCCTACTGAGATTGATACTTGATATCTTGGGACTATACGTGCGCCAAGCCACCGGAGTTTGCTGTTACTCACGGACGCACATATTGAAGATGATTAGATATTGGCAAAAAAGCAAAGTGTTTGTACAGTTAATTTGCATATTTACGATATAAATTGGAAAGAAACTTCTAGAAACTGTTGTATCTCACTTCCTATAATAAAATATGTGGCCTTTTTTTAGTTGAACGCTCTGACTTTTCATTGTATTGCAAGTTCAGGGTGGTACAAACGTAGAGAAGCGTAGAAGTTCCTCTTTCTGGCGTACAACCGGCTCTAAATTTGATTTCATTTCGTAAGGACTGACGCAAGCGGACAGCTGTTACTTTCTTCTTTAGCACTAATACTGATGTGCTCACCATGCAACTGTAGCACGAGGTAACGTGCCGAAACAAGACCAAATCCAGCGAACAGTGCCAGCGATTTCTCGATGTTTCGACCGTGATGACTGAGAAGTTCTTCTCGGTCAATGACACCGACTATATAGCTTTTGGTTTGTCAGGATCATGATTAAAATTCAAATAATGCGCAGAAATTCTGCCCGTTTTACAGCACAGGGGACGCGTGTTCAATACATGGTGTGGTTTTGGCAGGCACCAGTTTAATCGTGTGACAAGCACAATACTTTTCTCAATACACAACACTGCATCAGGACCAAAAGCATTGATTAATATATATCTGCACTTTTCCTCCAGCCTTGGGAAGTTCGCTTAATAACGACATTTGCCTTGAAGCCTCCTGTTATCTCTGGCAGTGAGATCAGTTCTATGGGGTGAAGAGATAGTTAAGATGCATAGATAATAGACGCAGG
Source organism: Dermacentor silvarum (assembly GCF_013339745.2). NCBI lineage: Eukaryota > Metazoa > Arthropoda > Arachnida > Ixodida > Ixodidae > Dermacentor > Dermacentor silvarum. The sequence continues at coordinate 119,311,640 of NC_051155.1, forward strand.
TTAGGACATACCGGGCCAAGCCAAACTTGTGGATGCATACGTCAACCGCGTATGTTGAAATCACGTGAGACCACGTGAAACCGGGTGGTATGAAACCACGTGATACCACGTATACGTGAAACCACGGTTGAAGATTAATATGGAGAAAACAAAGGTAATGTTCAAAAGCCTAGCGAGGTAACAAAAACCCCTTATGTAACACCCCCAGAGGGGTCCTTAAGGTAATAAAATGAGATGAAATGAAATTCAGGATCGCCTCTAGAGTCTGTAAAGGAGTACGTTTATCTAGGTCAATTATTCACAGGGGACCCTGATTATGAAAAGAAAAAATACAGAAGAATAAAATTGCGTTGGAGTGCATACGGCAGGCATTGCCAAATCCTGACTGGGAGCTTACCACTGTCGTTGAAAAGAAAAGCGTACAATTATTGCATTCTACCGGTGCTAACATATGGAGCAGAAACTTGGAGGTTAACAAAGAAGCTCGGGAACAAGCTAAGGACCGCACAAAGAGCGATAGAACGAAAAATTTTAGGTCTAACTTTAAGAGACGGTAAGAGAGCAAACGGGGATAACCAATATTCTAGCTGACATAAATAGGAATAAATGGAGCTGGGCAGGTCTTGTAATGCGTAGGGTAGATAACCGGTGGACCATTAGAGTTACAGAATGGATGCCAAGAGAAGAGAAGCGCAGTCGCGGACGGCACAAACCTAGGTGGGGTGATGAAGTTAGGAAACTTGCAGGCCCAAGTTGGCATCAGCTAGCGCAATGCAGGGGTAATGGAGATCGCAAGGAGAGGCCTTCGTCCTGTAGTGGACATAAATATAGGCTGATGATGATGATGACGTGAAACCACGTGTGAACACTCGGTCAGCTTTTATTCGACTGAATACAAATATCGCATATACGAACCACTACTTTGGTTAAGCGGAACTTAGGTAGTCGTCACTCACCCTGTCACTTGACTTAACGGGGTGCCCGGATTGGCTGACATGGAGGAGGCGACTCTGCAAGGTAGACAGGCAGCAAACGGTAATTCTACCTAAATAAACAGCTACGCCAGCATCGACGCACGCATGACACGATACAAACCGCAAGTAAGGAGGTATTCTATGAGCCTGTGCAGGCTCAATTGAAGGCAATTCCAAGGAGCCAAAGAGTAAGCTTCACACATGACACACCTATAGTGATAATGTACTGAATCGTTCGCTGAATGTTTTCAACAGCATCAGGGCATTGAATGTTTTCTGTGGAAGCCTGGTGAAATGTCAGCTTTTGTGACAGCGCATAGATTTGTAGAGAACCGGCGAACAACGGTTACTCAATATATAGCTTAACTATAACCGTGCATAAGGCAGTACATTTTTTCATGTACATCCAATAAATTTTCCGTTTTACGTCTGCGATTAGCATCTATTTCTGTTTCATGTGTCATTTTGTAGTTAGTAAAGAGAACATTGGCGTTGCTCATTGAGTCTAAACAATAAATTGTTTCTTACGAATTGTGTACAACTTATTGGGAATTGGGCACTACATAGCAATTCAAAACAAGCCAAGTGTGCCAATATAGGAACACTAAACATGAAATTCTCCTAGGAATAGCATATAGTACTATTATTTGGGAGAGAATCACAAACTTCTGCCTGAGAGCCGCACAGCTTCAGCGACATCAAGGGGTAAACCAAATGTTTCTTAACCTCATATTGCTCCATCGGCTTACTTGATTAACAGCCATTCTGCCCTTATACAGAGATAAGAAGACTGGCTCAAATCAAAAAGCCAAATATAAAAGACGAAAAAAATAAGAACGAAAGAACAGTGAAAGACAGTTGTTGATAAATTTGCAGAATTGGTATCTTTGCTGAACGGTTTAGCTACGAGTGCCAGGTATTGTAAGTAACAAATGGTAACTTGACAAGGACAAGATAAAAAACAGCGCAACAGTCGCTCATTGAGCAATTTTAAAGTTCAGGAATCGAACGAGGGGTGGCGCTTTCTCATTCGAGCACCTGGATATCTTCCTCCGCACCACACGTTTATGGCTCATGTACTACCTGCTTCTTCACACCGTTGTTAATCATGCGACGGATATCAGTTATAGGCTCACTCGAAAACGCGAGCATAAAAACGCGTGCACGAAAACTCATAAAGAGAAATGCATTCGCTGAAAAAACACGGTGTATAAATCAGCCATGCCATGCCCAAGAATATTAAAAATCGGTTTTGGCAGACAACTGGTTCGACCATAAGTGACATTTCGTTCGACCTACAAAAAAATTTTTTAAGTCTGGGTTGATTATGATCATGGAATCATGTTATCAGTCTTGCTAATTGCAACAACTAAGCCAATTTCAGCCTTTTTATTACAAGAAAAAATGAAATGTAAATGAAGCATTGTAGGAAGAGAGCGTATACCGGATGTTCAAAATTAAGGTTTACGGAATTTTAAAAAATCGCCTATGGCAGGTAGTATAATTGCTCTTTGAGCAGGGTTATTCGAAGAGGCGGACATTACTAGCACGCTAAATCAAAACACATATTCAATTAAGTAACAAAAATTGACGAATGAACTTCTTAGCTAATTACTTTACGACACATGTTGCAATTTACTCACTGTAGCCGGTGCGTTTGCAAGACGCATCCACTTGAAATAAATTTTCAGGATGACACCAGTATCGGATATTATTTCCATAAGTGTGGGACCAATTACATGAGCGTTCCAGTTACTTTTGTGCTACAATGTATAAAACAGCATTTTAATAAAAAAGTAAGTGGAACTACCAGTGCATTTTTACGGCGAGTTTGATGGTGCATATCTCCAAACTGGTGTCATTCTGGAAATTCATTCCAAGTGCATATACCTGACAAGCTCAACAGCTAAAATTCGTAAATCGTAATTGTGCTGTAATGTAATTAACTAAAAAGGTAATTAGTAATTTTTTGATAATTAGTTGAATATTTGTTTTGATGTCTCGTGCTACTAATGTCCGCCTCCTCTAAGAACCCAGCTCCACGATAAGAATTATGCTACCTGCTACACGTGATCCTTAAAAATTCCGTAAAGCTTCATTTTGAACACCCGGTATAATCAATGTAAAATCCTAAACATAAGGTCACCGTATTCACTAACTAAATACTAACAAGTTAATTTTTCCAATAGCACTAAGTTCTTAGTCAGTGCAGCTACTAAAATGATAGTTGGTACGTTAAACTACCATGCTCATTTTAGGAAAAAGCACTAACCTTTACTAAGCACTACCTCCGTAGGTGCAGTCACCAACGCAACTGATATATAAGAACGAAGAATACATTGCCAGTTGGATTTATGAGTGCCGCTTGCATTGGGTTGTGTCTGCGTCATACCGAGTTCTGCGCACGCGCAGTACGTGTCATTTTCTTCGCCCCGCTCCCACATCCTCTCCCACTTCGGGGATAAAAGCAATCCTACGCCCCCAAATAAACGCTTAGTATGTTCGAGCTGTCTGTGCCTCGTAACTGCTCCGGCCCGCGTGCCGTGGCTATGCTACAGTGGCGACGAGCCAGGATACCACCCACTCGGTGAAAGGAGACCCGGATTCTACAGCCGCGAAGGCAGCCTCGCCGATTACAAGCATGGCTCACCAGATGCTCCCCGCATTCAACGAAGACACAGATAAGTGGAAGCCGTATCTCATTAAGGCACATCCTTTCTCTGTGTATTAAGCATCAATTATTCGTATACGTAATGTAATTACGGCACAATAACTCCATCAAGCAACGATAAGCAAGAACGCACATAGAGAACAACTACTAATGTGCTATGCGACACGTACTATAAGAAAAACTTCAAGAGCCTTGATTGCCCTAGTTGGAGGAACCCGTGTATGTTGCATCGGTGAACAGCTATGCAATTGGATAAATATTCAAAGCTCCGACCCCAAATTTCTGCATATAGCCTAGTGTCTACATATATGTGTGTTTCGACTTCGCACATTACTGATAGTCCAACATAATGAACAGTTCATCTAATATTTTGCATAAGGCTGTAGCAATCCCAGCATATAAATGGACAAAGGCCAGACGAGGTGGAAGTGGCTTAGTAGTTAATCGAAAAAAAAGTGCTAAAGGTCTATCTGGGTAGCACAGGCCGCACTCACTAGCTTTGCAAGAACTAGGAAGAGGGTAGTAAAATGCATAGTAATCCAATAAACGCCTGAATTTACTAGCCATTTAGAAACATAACTTTTAAAGTTGGATACTCTACACGGTAAATATTTTAAGTAAATTGAGGTAATAGCGAATAATTTTCAATATAGTACTGTCTGAAATGCAATGAGAGGTCTCGAAGACACTAAAACATTCGTCGTACAAAAACTGGAAGCTTAATAAGACCGAAACTTTTCCCTAACACGGAGTACATTTGATATCAAGCGTAATCGATATTCTTCAGACGAACAAGACACATAAGGAGGACTACAGCATCACAAGAAAGCATTGAAAGAGGGTGAATAATTTAAAATAGTCGATTCAAGCAAAATAATAATGGGTACAGGTTGAATATTTGCACATACGTCGAATAAATATAGTTATTTATTGCACTTGCAATAGTATGTGCTGACATGGGCATTAGGAAATAAGAAATACTATAGGCACATTGAGTAAAGTGGCGCGTGGAGCGGCACGTTGATTAGAGCTTTGCCACCGTTCATGCCAAGTGAACGACCAGTGCAACCCAGCGCTTCTCCAAGTATGTATACTCCTCCAATTCGACGCAACAGTCAGTGAGCTAACATACTAACAGAAACACAGGCAAGTGTGCAAGCTTCGCATGGACATTTTGCTATCTTGGTCACAGGAATGATCACTGGGCTCGTTTCGGAGAAGGTAGCAAGTTCTGCTAAGTATGCTACATTGCTGAAATCAAGAAACGAAGTGCACGTTATGCATTCATGCTCAGCACTCGCTTCCGCAGAAAACTGAGATCACCGCTTCGATAGATTTTGGGAGTAGTTCCTGCTCCAAAAGCCTGCACTTCCCGCTATAACGGGCCTTCAGCGCGGACTTCGTGGCTTTAGTGACTGCGGTTGCTCCTTTGTAACGAGTTTGCTGTCTCGTTGGAAATTCAAGGCCCCGCAAGATATACGAGCCATGAAACTCAGCACTTTCTCAGTATAGGATGCCGATCTTTACGACGCCACCATGGCTGAAACACTCTACACGATGCAATCTGTTCAGCTGCATTCCTCTCCCTCGAAGTTGCCGGGGCCCAATAAGAGCAACAAAATTTACCCACAAGCTGGACAGCGCTGATGCCTTCTTCTCTTCTGGATGCGCGGTGATGTTCAGAGAAAACCAAAGTGGGGAACGCAAGAAGTTGCTTGGCCTCTTCCGTACTGCACCACAATGCGTGCGTCGCATCACGTGCTAACTTAATTTGGGTGCCCTGTCCTGGAAGATAATTGAGTTTCTTTCAGCACTAAATAAGCCATTAGGCGACGCTGCCTCAAGTTTCCGTACGGTATGCATGCCACGGGAATCTTTAGAGGACTCCGCTGCGTGGCACTCCCGGTAGTGTTAGAATACGCCGCCAGCCCTACAATGCCGTCTTGAGCTATCCGGCAAGGGTCCTGCGGCGTAAGTATTCTTGGCGCTTCAGGACATGCGGCTCGCTTTCACCTGGCTACGTTTACTAAGCTCGGGGTGCCAGATAAAGAAAGAGCAAGAAACGTCAGCAGTCTTCGAAAGTAATGCGGGGATAGGCATTGCGTAATTTGTAAAGTAAATTTAATAATTCAATTGACTATTGGCCGGCGAGATGCACAAAACAGCTGAAAGTCAAAAATTTGTGGAAACTATGAGTGCAGGCCGACTGATCAGCGCGTAGCATCAAAATTGGAGTCGGTCAGCTTTTTCAATGCTCCGTTTCATACATCAGGTGCAACGCTGTGGAAGCTAGGCAAGAAGTGCGGTCACCACATTTATCACTCAGCGCGTTCCACCTACGCTTCACTGCGCGCCAGCGGCGTTTGCTCGCGGCAGCCGCGACGGGCTGCAAATAAAGAACACCGAAAAGCAAATTGATCTAAAACAACGTGTTAGCAGCCGTATGAGTACATGGTTAGTTTGTTTCTAAGGGTAAATGCATTTTTAACAGCGGGGATGTTTAAGCCGGGCGTAATCAGTGTTGCCAGGTCGTACGAGGCGGCGTAGCCCAAAGCTACAGAAATTGTAGCCCAAATGTAGCCAAACAAAAAAAGGAGAAAAAAATTCCTAGCCAAATATAGCCATTTTTATTTCCAGTTTTATTTGTGTATACATTTTCATATATATCCGACTACGGCAATCCTTTTTTGCGCGACCCGTCGTAACAAAATGTCCGTGTCGCCGTGACGGTCGAACCTTAACATCAACAACAGCGACATCATGCTTGCACACAGAACACTTCCAACGAATCGCTTCAGACGGCGAAAACACGGCGTTTTTAGTTTATGACAGATTGTGCTAAGTTATTATTTTTATTTATTAACAGTAATATTAACTACTAACTCTACTTTCTAGCTGTCGTGAACGCAAAATAATGTTCAGCATCATCGATCTCTCACGTGACCTCTGCCTACGACGTAGAGAAAGTTAAGCGGTCTGCGACGGCGACGCGCCCACGGCTCTTTTTTTTTTTTTTAAGGAGCCAAAACCAGTCTTTCGCGTTATGATATCTGGCGTTATTATTCTGATCGTCCTATCTTCTTTTTCCCTTTTTTTGTAGTTAGCTTGGCCCGGCTTAGCTGGGACACACACTATATAGTGTCGATTTACATCAACCTCGCTGCCACCTTAGGTCTCTAGCACGCCAAGAACTAGCGTTAAAATAAAGTGACAGACAACAAATGCCACTCGCTGTCGCTTTCAGACAGCGCTCGCTGTCTGAAACGGTGTAAGCGAAGCTTTCAAAGATTACTGCGCAAAACGACACACCAGGAGTGTAAGAAGCGCGCAGTCGCTTTCGGCGACGAGCACGTCCCGAACGTAACTCGCTCGAGATGGTAAATGCTGCGACGGTGCACAAATAGCAAAAGTCAACTACAAATTGCTAACAGGGGTAATCCTGTGAAAACCGGTTACTGTCAAAAATCAAACTGTGTTGATGTGCTAATAATGATAATTGTTGGGGCTTTACGTGCCAAAACCACGATATTATTGGGAGGCATGACGCAGTGGGGGACTCCGGATTTTTTAACCACCTGGGGTTCTTTAACGTGCACCTAAATCCAAGTACACGGGTGTTCCTGCATTTCGCCTCGATCGAAATGCAGCCGCCATCGCCGGGAATGAAACCCGACACCTCACCTGCTAAGCTAACACGGTGGTTGATGCTCATGTGACGTGGTGCACTGATGTCATCGTGCAAATATGTTTCCATATTAGCACAATGATTATCTGCATATGTGACGTTACGGGCAAACCATCTATAAGTAAAATCACCACGACCCACCTTTGAGCTCAGGGTCTTGCTGCCATTCTTTTTTATAGTTTCTCGCATACTTAGGCCACTTCCCCATGGTTAGATTCTCCTTTCCGAGGAGGATCCGATTTAAGTCCAACCTATCAAAATGAATCTCGAATGTAAGCATGATCAATAATTCATCTCTCAGGAAAAGGAAAATGGCAGTAAAGCTTAGCGTGAGAAACGTAGAGCAGGTCGAAAGCTGTTCCCCACGCGATACCTCACCCAGAAGCCATGGCCGTGAACACACTGGTGCGTGTCGTCTACCCATGCTTCCCTTCTTTCATGCCGGCGCCACGATTTCCCGACACTATTTTGTTGCCCTCCATTGCTCAATATAGCCATGTTAGTACAATGTACTGTGAAAAACCCTCTACTCCCCAGCTCATCCCAATTCCCGGGGATCGGGTGTCCGACGGTGAAGTGGGGTGTAAGTTTAAGTGCATCCGAGATCAAAACCACCGGCTCGGACAGCCTCGCAGAGAGGAAGGGGGAGGGGGGGTAGGGGCATTTCGCGCGCGCACACTTGAACAACCATGCGGCTGGCTCAGCCAGCTAAGACATAGCCTTCGAGATTTCTTTCTACTCGATCAAAGCCATCACTGGAGCGTGGATTAGGTCGCAACTTTAGCTCAAACAAAGCCAAGTCGCGGATTTTCAGTAGCCCAAATATAGCCACATAGCCAACTCGTCCAAGTCGACGCCAAACATTTTTTGCTCTAGCCCAATTCGGCTATATATAGCCAAACCTGGCAACACTGGGCGTAATGCGTCCTCTGAATCCAAAAATGTCGGCCGATCCTGGCGGCAGTGCAGCAAGGGTCCAAGCGCAATGGTACATACCCCTGTGAACTAGCTAAGCTGAGCCTCGCTAAGTCTAGTTAAGCATGGTTGGGACTACTTAAGCTTAGTCAGTCATCGATAGGCAATTTATAGCCAATCAATAGCTAATCGACAATTGATTAATAATCAATAAATTCCGGAAAATGCCGGGGATGAATTGGTAGTGCTTAGCCCAGCCCGAATACGTGGCCAATACCTTTCGATAGCCAATCAATACCTAAACAATAATCGATCAATAATCAATAAATTCTGGAAAATGCTGGGGATGCTTGCCACACCACAGTGTGGCAAGCATACTGCTGTGCAGTTGTGTGCTTGCCACACTAGATTGCGCCATGTGCACAATCTAGTGCACATGGCACACAACGCTCATTCCAGTAGCGGAAGACAGAACGCTACTCTGGCTCCGCTTCTGAGCCGATTGAGCGAAGCGTGAGGGTGCGCTCATCTCGCTTCGCTACGTTTTCAAAAAAATGGACAATGAGTGTCTCGTTTCCCTAAGTGCATTGGAATCTACCACGCGCGAACTCGCTTGCGCTATCCATGACCGCTGGATAAAATTTTTATCCAGCGGCCATGCACTATCTATACCAGACTGCACGGTGCCGCAAACGCGCCTTCAATGTTTGACCACTTGCGAAACTGTTTTGCGCACTGATCAATGCGCAAATACCAATGCAAGGCACTTAAGATGAAAAATTCTGCCGTACCGATACATAGTAGAGGATTGTCTTTGTGTTACTGGTTTTGGGACGCAACCTGTAAGTTTTAGCTAAGTTTCTTGCAGGTTCTTGAACACCTTCAATGTTCAGCCGAAGGTAAGTCATTCGTCCAGAACAACCACCTTTTATTTTCAAGTTAGCCTAGAATTTACACGGACAGATAAAGGGCATTTGAACTTTGCGAGGGCTTCAACTCGCGGTCAGAGAAGCGGTAACATATAACCTATAGGAATAGTGGCGATATTCTTTGTTTTCCAACGAGATCTTGAAGTGCAGCAGGAGCACCGAAGAGGGCGCGCTGTATTTTGCAAGGCATCAGTTGCTGTCGCAATAATAGGCGAAGTACTGCACTGTCCGCAAGTACACCTGGTTTAAAGGAAAAGGGGAAATGGCTCCTGAATTGTTTTTGCGCACTTCATCTGTATTTTCATAGAAATGTCACAATGTTTACAGGATGTTTTATGCCAATTTATGTACCCCTGAAGCCAGCAGGTGGCCACATTTTAATGACCTACGTATGTTTTCTATGTCTTATTGTATACAGGCGGCACAGCCCCTCCAAAGTTCTTCAGCAGTGACTGTTCGACTCTGTTCTGTTTTCCTAATGTGATGAAAATATTTGACTATTGCTACATAATGCGCTTGACTGACAATGGTGGCTTCACAAGAAAGCAGCTAAAAGGGGAAAAAAATCTTTCTCTTTCTGGATACTCGACCATGCGCCAAAAAAGTCGCAGTTTCGCCCGAAAGGCGAAGCATCGATTGCGAGAGAAAATTAGTAGAGAGTTATACGAAGCAAGGATAGTATTTAACAGGCCGTATAAGGTTGTAAACATTCGCTTACTAACCAAATGGACAAGTACAGTGTCATGCGCGCACAGGTAAACATTAATAGATCTCTCTAGATGACCGCGGAAACTAGCTGTGAAAATGCAGGAGAAGGCGCGCCAGCAGCAGCGGGAAAATTGACGTTCGTGCTGTCTCTCGTCTCGCTTAAATGCTAACTAAACGTCGAAAGCACAACGCGTACCAAGCTACCTGCGCTCGGCGCATCCACTTTGTCCCCATCGGAGATGGCTTTGAAGATGAGATCCGTGCGGGCGCGCACTTCGCCCACATCGCAGATCGCTTTCAAGATCCGGCGCACGCGCGGCCATGTTGTGAGCAGCAGCCGACGGAGCGGAATGCACACCCCCTCCCTCTCCGTCACCTTGCCCCCATGTCTCGCGTGCGAAAGAACGCTAGCTTCCGGCCTGCCTTCCTCCGTCGCGTGCGCTAGATTTACCCGCGATTGCCGGCTCACCGTCGTACGCCTTCACTCGCACACACAGCGTACGGCGTGCGGCGACGATTTTATTGCCATTGGACTTTATACGGAACCTCCCTCTGACGGCGACGACGACGGCAGAAATGCGCTTGGAGTGTTCATGTATTGCTATTGCAATAAAAACATGGTGCGCGGTCTAAATCACCTTGTATACTAGTGCAGGGTACAACCGTAAGTAATGTCATATTGATCCTCCATCCTTTTGTCGTAGGTCAAGTGCGCTCTTGCTATAGCAAATCATTACCCTTGGAAACTGGAAGCTGCTGTCTGTAGAGGAACTGTATTCTTGTAAACGCATAAAGGTTTTCACATCTAGAGAAGTGTAGATTGTGCAGAATACAGTGTTGTTTATAATTACCGTTTCATGTCGGGTCCAGATAAACGGAAATAAAAATCGACACCAGACATTACGAGGCTTTGCGCGCGTAATACCTCGTCTCTAAAGGTAACATCTTTCAGTTCAATACGTTAACTCCCCGCAAGCTCTGTCATAGCTGCAAACCCTGATTGGTTTCCCTCGATCGATGGTATTTTTATCAAACATCTTCGCATTGATTAGGCTAACTGAAGCACCAGCGTCAATCAGCGCTGAGACGTTGAAACCGTTTACAACCATGACAGCAAAAAAAAAATGTCGCAGTTTCACCCGAAAGGCGAAGCATCAATTGCGATAGCAAATTAGTAGAGAGCTATTCGGAGTAGGGATAGTAGTTTTATCGGCTGCATGAACTTGGACACATTCACTTACTAACTGAATTAATAAGCGTGGTGTCAGCGCGCAGAAGCAAACATGAATAGATCACATTCAATGACCGCCGACAACGACTGTCAAAACGCTGGCGCAGGCGCAGCCGCCGCAGCGAGCGAAGGTTCGTGCGGTCCATCACTCCAACAGGAAACTGAGTGGCGAATGCACAGCGCATACGAAGGTCAGAGCCGTGTGGAGATCGCTTTTAAGAGACGGTGCGGGCGACCGCCACAGCAGGGCAAAGTACAAGCGCAGTTGTTGGCAGATTAGAAACTGCCCCCGCCCTCTCTCCCACGCGGCCTTCCTGCTTTCTTGCTTTCACGTGGGAGATTGAGTGGCCAGTTCCCCTTGCGCCCGCTTGCAAGGATACGCATTTGGTGCCGCAGCACAGCGTCGCCCCACCTCCCTCCCTCCCATACCCCCATGGCCTTTCGCGTGACGGCAGTCGCGTTTGCTTTCCGCCGTGCGTTCGCTCTCCGTGATAGCGCGCGTCCCCCGCGCGCTTTCACGCGCGCATACGCCGCGAGGCGACGATTTTATCACCCTTGGACTCCATACGAAACCTCACCGCGACGGCAGAAATCCGGTTAAAGTGTCCATATATAATTGCTATCGCAATAAAAGTAGGTTTGGGCTTGCAATGAATAGAGTCTCTTGTTCTTCAATTATGTGCCCCTGCGAAGAATGATGCGACTACTCTTGAGGCATTGCGTGATTTTCACTCGACAGTCGTTGAGCTTGATTTGTCGAGTAGTGATTCGGCGTAAAGTAGAACATCTTTTCAAAATGACCCTTTCTCGTTTGGCTTAGGTGCGACTTCTTGTTTCAACATCACTTCAGCAGTGGGCTCTAACGTTATGTACCTCAAACAATGAAGTAGCTCCTGAGAAGTTAAGGGTGCGTTTATTTGTATTTGTTGTTGGTGTTGTTGCTTCATTCTACGTATTATCAGAGGCACTATACATGATTCTGCAAGCTTTGGTTCCGCATCGTGTGGCAAATTTCGCTTCTCGAAGCTAGTTGCTGCACCCGAATAAAGCAAAGCCTTACATTTCAGTCATTGGAAGATCGCCGTGTCATCGCTCTTTTATGTCTTTTTCACAGGTACATTTATAGTAATACATTTCACTGTTTGCCGCTTCATGCACCTATGCGCACATCACGACGCATTCACAATGCACTTAGTTTTGCACGCATTCATGGTCTAACGAAGGCATTTACCTCATCACCATTACCTCGAGCTATTGCACATTGGAATAGTCTTCCGGATCACATTGCATCCATCTCTAATCGCGAAACATTCCGTGATAACTTGAATTCGTGGCGTATTAATAATGTATGAAGATGTTGTTCTTTGCTTTTTGTAATATTTGTATTGTTGCCTTTTTTTCGTCTGTATCTTTGTTTTTATTTATTTTTTGTAATTACTGTTGCCCCCCTTACTCAATGCCCTTCAATGGGCCTGTAAGGTATTTTGAATAAATAAATAAATAAATAAACTAATCAAATTTGTCGTCGAATTTTTTGTTTGCGCATGATCGGTTTGTTCCCCACTTCTACAGGGTTCTTTCTGAAAGAATAGTGATCGGAATGCCTTTTTGTTACCTATTGTTGTGTGTGTGTGTGTGTTTCGCTCTCTCTCTCTCTCTCTCCTTGCACTCTTTCCAACGCCTATATTCCCCACCCCCGAGCAAAACAGAAACTCGCTTGTGGTTAACCTCCTTGCCTTTCCTCTCCCACTCTTTCTCTCTCTCTCTCTGAAAGAATTGAGAGCGCTGTTCTTCCATGACTTCCATGAATTTTCCTTGTGTAGGGCAAAGCGCAAGTCAAACCACTTGTTTGCATTTCCAGAAAGGTGGGCTCGCATGCTGAATATTTTCTCGGAGTGTCTGTACCACGGTTCTCTTTCCATACATATTCAAAAATGTTCAACCAATCATCTACACTGGACGAACTACGTCAAACATGTACGGGTTCATTGCTATGCGAATAGCCCTCTTCGATGCAAATGTCATCACCAATGCTAGTTGCTGCACAAGTTGTAGCTTTTGCAAATGAGTGAATTGGTTCAACGCGTCTGAAAAGCTTGGGGTTTCTGCGCTTGCATCAGTATGGCTTGAAACATGCTCCTTATCGAAGTTTACTTTGTTCCAGATTTCAAAATGCGAGAGCTTTACGTTGATCTCGCCGCTACCTTTAGTGATGGCGTCACTGATCGCCTGCTTGCAATTAGTGCCGATGGCTTCGAGATGACTAGGTGTAGCCACCTCTTTCGGTGCTCCAACGAAGTTCTCGCCATCCAGTTCGTAGCCTGCGATCAGAGGATGACCGTCTCGATGTGTAAGGTAGAATGTTACTCATATCTTCTGATTACTGTCATTGGCTGCGCCATTATAATGTTCCGGGGAAAGAAGTACGCACTCAGGCATTTGTTAGGACTTGTTCATAATCCTATTGGTTTCTCTTCTCTCTCTGAGCCGCTTGTTCATCGCCATCTCCCGCTGATCCTCCTGGATCGCTTTTTCAGAAAGCGAACTCTCAGCTGTGCTTTGTCAAGTTCACTTTGTCAATGTGCAGTGCATACAGTAAGAGATAAGTGAGACAGGGAAAGCAGGTAAGGCAGCCATGAAAGACGCATCCGGTTTGCTATGTTCCGCTTGGAAGGAGTAAAGTTAAACAAGCCGGAAAATGAACTCGGATAACCAAAAAAAAAAAAAAATATGCCAGTTCCACACCTGCGAAATCTCACGAAACACCGGAGCTCTGCAAGCGTCGGTGTAGAGCGCAGTGGTTATGACGCTCGCCTTCGGGCCGTGGGTACCTAGGTTTAAATCCCGCCTCGCCACGAAAGTTCGTTTTATTTGTTTATCTCGCTCTCTGTGTGTCTCTCTTTCTTTGTCTCTCTGCACCTCCTCTCCTCCTATACTCTTCTTTCACTCTCTCCCAGCTCGGCGATGCTGCGCACAACAACGAGACCAACCTAGCATGGCTTGAACCGCTACGCTGTAAAACACAGACACACACACAAACACACTATTGCGTTTCAGGATGCATGACTGTCATGTAGCACATCACGGGGCAGAGAAATACTTTATGAGGGACTGTAGTTAGTGCTTTCTTCTTGCGCTAAGCCGGTTGAAATACGATTTTGCCTTTCCACTGTAGTCTCAGCTGGCAGGTAGCTGTGATTGCATGCGTCTGCCTAAACGACCTACAGTGTGTACGAGTCAGGCAGATTTTTGTTACTGCTAGTTTTTGTTCAAGTGGGTCTTCCACAACAATTACTGACGTTTTCTGTATTTCAAACTATGTTCAGACCATACTCACCGGCATGAAGGATTATTCTAAATGTATTGCCATTCTTCGTTAGATGAACTAGCCAGTCAGAAATTTGTTCAAGGAGTGTGCAGTGTTCAATAAAACTAATAAAGCTTCCACTGCTAATTGGGCTAGCAAGATTGTGGGATTCATGGCAACGGAAAGTCAGCGCAAACACAAGGGACAAAGAAGGAAACGAACGCATTCCGCTCGCATGGAAATGGAAGCAGCGCTCGTGTCGCGCGTTTTCGTCCTTGTCCCTTGCGTTTGCCTCTCCCAAGCGTAGGGTAGTAAACCGGATCTTCCCCTCTAGTTAACCTCTGTGCCTTCCCCTTTCTTCTGGCTCTCTTGCGCTTGCGCTTAATTTTCGTCACCACAAAACACTTCCACGCGTGTTTTTGACGTTAAATTACTTGATTCAAATATAAAGTGCAAGGAATAACGCTTGCACTGAATTATAAATGAGTGTTCTTTCCACTTCTGAAAAGTCTATTTGTTGATACACAATAGCGCCGATAAATTCGCAGCTCTGAAAAAAAAATGATTTGTAGCACACCTCATCGCTTCTTTCGCTGTTTTGTTCGCCCAGCTAACAGATACGGAAACGAATAAATATATGGGCCTAACTATCCACGACCAAGAGCTTTTATCAATTACGACTCGCCAATGTCCTAAGTGGCCATGCCTAAATCTAGCGCCGACATTATTACTTCATGAGGTGACTTCCTTTTCTTTCACGATTGGAAAGCTCACCAAAGAAACCCAGTAACTCAGTGCAGAGTGTGAAGGCAACGACATCGCATTACGGTTCGAGGGCACGCAGCGACTAGCACGCCTGAGCCCACGGCCTTCAATAAACGACAAGTGGCAGACTCAAGTCCGAGAAGGGAAATAACTACGTGTGAGTTCTCCGACTTTACCTCGTTTGGCCTCGGCGCAACCGAACAAGCAAGGTGATAGGCACTTACTACTTATACGGGAGATTCTGTGACAGCGCATTGCGAAGACGTCCAATACTCCATTGCCCAAAAGACTGCCACACTTGCTGATATGTCGGGCTTGATATGTGGTTCAGTCTGAAGCTTCGCCTTTGACCTGAATTAAGTTATATCCGGGCTAAACGGTCTTTCAGCGTCGTGTAAAGAAAAATAAAAATGCGACGAGAAGTTTTTGTGGTCTCCTGAGTCTACCATCTCTGAAAAACGTAAAGGACATTCACCTACTCAAACAGGCGAAATTTGGTTTATGAGACCTCGTCACCATAAATTTGAGATTTATTATCACGAAGCCTGAAGCACTGTGGAGAAGATAACGAACCGGCTCGCTTTTGGCACTACTCCCGTAGATACGCAGTGATGTTGCTCGGTAATATATCTGGGGTGTTCACTCTCAATGTAAACAGCTTTCCAAATTTGAGCGCGAGCGTCAAAATATTTGTCTTTATACCTTACACCATTGATCGACCTGAAGAGCAGCTTGAAATCTAATATTATGCTCAACGGAAGGCAACATGAAACTTTTGGTTCTCCTTGTGTTTTCACTGCAGCTTCTACTGAGTTTTCCATTTCATCCGAAAACTAGGCCAAAACTCTCACACCAACATAGATAGTTTCTCATAACTAAACCAGACAGAATTTGAGCAGCTATTGGAGAAGTAGATGTAGGCTACTGAGGCACAAGGCTGTAGTGTTGCAATTGTGATGTACGTTTTACAGCTCACCACGCTCTGTATTCAAGCTGAATTCAACCGTTTCAGTTGAATGATAGTTTCGAATTTGCCTAAGTTACTAAGCAATTATTAGCACGCTAACTTGACATACGTTGGTAGTCTTTAAAATAAGAATTACACAATCGCATGGCGTCATTGAACACATAAGCCTGCCCCGATGGCACTGTAACTCGCTTAGGTGTTTATGAAAAACCACGGTGTTAAGGAACCATCTGCATGGAATGGTGACATAATCACCATTATTCGCATGATAATACTTGAAGAAATGAGAGTTGAGTGAGTCGGTATGAATTCATAATTACTGCACAGCGCAGGGACTATTGTGGGCAAGGTCGTTGACAAGGATGGACCGCGATGTGTTTCGAAACGTGTTGATGTAGCCGCTAGGGCTAACAGAAGATGAGCAAGCCTATTTCCTCTGGGACCTGCTAACCGCATTTTATCGTGCGGGTTCAGGTTACTGGTATCGTACAAGGAACGTTTCTTTGTGGTTCTTCCTTTTCGCTGTAGATACGAACTTCCAGCGGATTAATGCAAAAGTGGCGAAGGTGAAAGATGAAGACTGTTAAGTTGCTACAAAGGAACCATTTAGAGAGCGTAAGCCACCCCCGTACGCAAAACTAGGGGAAAAAAGTGCAGGTCTTCCTCACCTCGAAGCCTCAGAAAGCGGATATGCCCTACCGCACTATGGTCTCGGAAAGAGGAACTTGTCAACATCATGTTTCAGCTTCCTGATTACCGCTTCCAGATTATCGCTTTAACCATGTTTCCGGCTTCCCGCAGTCGCATTTGTCCTCTTTGGAAGTAAGGGACCCCTTCCTATTGACTGGTTGCAATGTTTAAGTAGAATTTCTAACAGAGCACAATCCGAGGAACTGCAAGGCTATGTCTATTGACGTCGGAGGCCTTTATTCCTCTATAACACACGCAGAACTTGTGAAATCAGCTATAAGGTGCATTACACAAGAGAATTATGAAGCTTTTATTGAGTTGCTTACCTTTTATTTAGGCTCTAAATTTGTTGGATGACGCAAGGCAGAATAGCCTGCGGGAAAAAGAGTGCAATCTGCATAGAGCACAAAATAGCATCCACTTTAAGTAGTATCTTCCTGGGTGATGCCGACAGGTCTATTAAGCGCAATTTCAGTGGCTTGCTTCTTAGAAGTTACCGGCAGGTTGACCATTACTTGGTATTTTTGGAAGATTGCGGTTTCGGTGCCAGGGCCGTGTGTGTTTTGAAAGTGTTTAAGGAATGCGGCCTTGGCCTCAAGTTTAGGCTTGAGTTGGTTAGAAATAATGATATCCAATTCTTTGATTGTAAGCTGAGGGTTGCTGATTATCATACTCTTATGTGCTTGTTCTATTCGCACCGCTCAGAAAAATCACTACTTAAGTATGCGTCTGCACATTTTAAGAGTATTAAGAATGTATTTTGTCCTTCGTGTGTATAGTCTGCTCTAAGTAAGTCATGTGTAAATACGCGGAAAGAAAATCTTGCTGGTCAGCTAGTCAAGTTACGGACTGCAGGCTATCCTGAGGACAACGTTGTGTCCGCGTGTAGGAAGCTTGTCAGAATAGTGAAGGTTGAAGGAAAGCGAAACAGTGTCCCTTCTCCTGCAGGTGTGAGAAAAGCTGTCATCCCATAAGTACATAAGTATTCGCGCAGTATCAAAAAGTGGGCGGTCGTTATGGTGCTGACGTTGTGTTTTCTATATATTTGTATATATAGTATATATATATATATATATATATATATATATATATATATATTATATAGATGGATAGAGTTTCCCAGCTAAATGTAACCAATGTTTTAAAAACTACGGAGTCTGCTATTGGCCTGAAAGTAACGCTGTGGTGTTGAGAATCGCGAGGTCTAGTCCACGCAGTTTTCTTGTTTTGCAAAGTCATTTAATTAGTATAACTCGTTACCTAAGTTTATAATATTCCCCTGACCAAGAAAGAGCCAATACGAAAGTTGTAGATCCTATTTAAAAATAGCCGATTGAAGTGTTTGCAACTATATGTACCATTGGTGAAGCTTCTTGTATTTCCCCTAAAGAAAGCCCGCAAAAAACAGAAACAACCGCGTGATAGCACCACAACTTCAGCGCACCCTGACGACCGATCAGGAAACGACATTTTTTGCATGCTTTTTTTTCGAGACGCTCTCGCGTGCCGGGTCGCGATCGGGCGCACAGAGCAAGCAGCGGTGATGAAGGTGTGTCGCGCTTCGACGTGGCATGGCCTAACCATATCAATTGCTGCGGGTCTGCGAGTCAAGTGCGTCGGATATCTCTACGCAAATCATCAAACATTCCAGCATAATGGTTGGGGCTTGCGTGCGTTCGAGAATGTTAGAATGCACAATATCGTTCGCGTCGCGCACGCATTCTGATTACACAAGGTTGAGCGACAACATAGACAACACATAGAAGCAGCGACAACGTTTAAGAAAGTCCCGATACGGGAATGGGCTTCTTGCACTGAGCGACAACATTATTCCAGCTTTAGTCGGTGAAACACAGTCCCTGGAAAAAGATAAATAAGTACACGCACGCTTCGATATCGCATCCTCACCCTGAGCGTGATGCTGGCCGCATGTTGAACAAAAGCAAGACGGAAACAGCTTTCTTTTAAAGCGTAAGCTGTTATGGGCTCATTCCAATAGCCGTTTCTGGTCCAGATGGTGCCACCGCCGCCCCCAAGCGTAACCGCTATCGCTGGAAATGCGTAAGAAGTACCCGCTCTCCGTCGGGATCGAACCCAGGCCTGTTGCGTGGGAGGCGGATACTTGACCACTGAGTCCCGCAAGCGTTTATATCGGACAGAAGAAAAATTTCTTTTATACACGCCCTATAGGCCTGCGCGCAGGCGCAGACGACCCGAGCCTTCCCTAGTATGGTGGCGCCATCTAGTTGCCGTGCCTGCAAACGCGACGTGCGACGAGATGCGATTCAGATGCGATGCGATTCAGAAAGGCCCGCAGTCAACGCTATCCCGAAGTAAGATGTGCGCCACGTATTCTGGGCGCCTCTTCGTAACACGTTATGGGGTCTCCTCGCAAGGTACGAACCGCTGCTGAAGAAGCGAATCGTAGAGCTGCGTGCTTGGCTACAACCAGGCGTCATCGGACTCAATAGACTGCTGTGCAGAGAGCATTGCACGCCGCAGCTCGCCGTCGACGCCGGGCGGACAGTTCAGATCGTTCTCGTCAAAATCGAGGCAAAGACACTTTGCTGCGAAGACCTTGTTGTGCGTGGGGCCGAAATTGGAGCTACTCTTGCTCCGCTCAACCTGCTTACGCTGTGACTGTGCTGAGTGTGCAGCGCAGGCCTGTGACTTTTTACATACGCAATGATTTCAGCCTAAAAAATTAGTCCAGCGAATCGCCAGCTAGCGCACTAGCATAAACATGTTGAGTGATATTACAAATAAAACGTCCAAGCTCGCCACCTGACCCCCTTTTGTCGACCTATGATCTAAATAAGAAATCCTTGCCAGACTTCGCGGAACAAAACAAACTACACCATGAAGACCTCAAGGGGCATTGACGCGGTCATCCAACAGTTCACGGTTTATATTTTAGGGGCGAAGCTCCTTAGGGTGTGGGTCTGTCCCTCCTCTGTAGTATGTAGTAATAGTTGTCGTAGTAGTAGTCGTCGTCGTAGTAGGTAGCCACGTCTACTTTTACGTAAAAAAAAATTCCGAAAGTTGTGTCCATAGCGCGGAATCGAACCAGGGACCCCTCGCTTCCGAACGCGCGGTGCTAACCACTACGCCACGAAGCGCACATGGACACACGCACCACGATGACAATAAATACCCAACAATAAAGAAAGACTGCATGTTTCTAACGCGTTTGTGCTAGCGCGTTATGGCCCGTGTAAGAAGCTGGTGTAAGACGCTGTGGCCTCTCCGCCTTACCCCCGTATTCACAAACGCTGATGGCGTCGGCAAACGCGGTGCACGTTCCGGCATGTGTAAACGGCTGCGTAAGACGCTGTGGCCTCTCCTCCTTTTAGTACTGCACGTTTCTAACGCGTTTGTGCTAGCGTCCCCTTAAGCGGGAGATGGTGCAATTATAATGAAGGGCGCTGTTATAAAATAGGAATGACGTCACATATGGCGCGTGTCATTGGTGGAAGTCAATCGTTCGATTTAGTGCGGCGAGAATGGGAGAATTACACGGAAGATTCACGGTTTACCGATGATTCCCTCCGGAGCTATGCCCACTCATGATCATTCACCCCGTGGATATGCGGTGTTTTTTTTTTTTAACTGAGAGCATAGAGGGCCCAATATGGTTATGAACACAAGAAAACTGGACCCTCAGCGCACATATTAACCCGAAATTTGAATTTTAAATCGCTGCCTATCAACTCAGCTCACCGACAGCAACCGACATTTTGCCAAGGCTCTGTTACGTCAGGAACTGAGGGGCCACCACTGCGTAGTGGGGGGACTTTTGCATTTCGCCCCCATCGAAATGCAGCCGTCGCGGTAGGGATTTGCACCCACGCGCTCGGGCTAAGCAGCGCAACGCCAAAGCTGCAAAATCTCCATATACGCTTATTTCATATGTATATTTAGGGGTTTATCATGCTTATATTTTACGGAATTTGGGAAATTTACGGAAGTCCTTGAGATGGTTTAAGTTTACTCACAGAGGCGGACGTTACTCGCACGCGAAATCGCAACACATCAAGTAATTGGTGAAAATTCCCTAATAACCTTGTTAATTATTTACTTTACGGCACATATTGCAATTGACTAATTGCATCCGCGGAGGTCGCTTGGCAAAACCACTACGAAATAATTTGTAAGATATATATATATATATATATATATATATATATAGAGAGAGAGAGAGAGAAAGAGAGAGAGATAGTTTTTTTTAGAGGGGACTGCTGACGCCAATGCCACAGGACCAGCCGTATTAACGTCGCCCTCCTCTTCCAAGCACCGTTTACCTTAGTGAAGGTCGGTCCCCCCTATATATATATATATATATATATATATATATATATATATATATATATATACATATGTATATATGGTCACTATGCGAAGGTCACAGATAAAGCTGTATTTACAAATTACAGGGTGTTCATCTTTAGATTTTATGAAATATTTACAACTCACCTGTGGCAGATATCACAATTCTTTTCATTGAGCTCGGTTATTCGATGAGGTGGACATTAGCAGCACGAGAAATCATAACACACATTCAACTAATTACAAAATGTTTGCTACTTAACTTCTTAGTTAAATACTTTACGACACGCATTGCAATTTACTAATTGTAGCCGGTGAGCTTGTCAGGCGCATCCAGTTGGAAGGAATTTCCAGAATGACACCAGTTCCATTGCAGGCCGGCGCGTCAAAAAACAGCAAGAATGGTCGAAATACGTGTTAGACGACTCGAATAAGTTGGAGAAAAAATGTCACAGTTTCGCCCTAAGGGCGAAGCAATGAATGCGATAGCAACACAGCAATGTCATGCGAAGTAAGGTGAGCGGCTTTGGTAGCAATATGAATTGTAGTAAACATGAGCTGATTAAGTAAGCAGGTGTGCTGCGGCGTAAGTAGACCGACATGAGGAGAGACTCGATGACCACGAGAAGGCGCGTGTGAAACGGTGGTGTTGACGAGAAGCGCTTCCCGTGGGCAGCGCGTGCGAAGGAACACACCTGGAGCGCTGCACTGCCGATCCGGGCAGCATTGCATGTGTAGCGTGCGTTGGAAAATGTGGCCCGACTATTACTAACTGAATGAACAAGCGTGGTGTGAGCGCGCACAAACAAACATGAATAGATCACACTGAATGACTGCAGACAACGACTGTCAAAACGCTGGCAGCAAGCCCATACGCTGCAGCGGGCGAAGGTACGTGCGGTCTATCGCTTCCACAGAAACTGAGCGGCGAATGCACAGTGCATAAAGGTCAGAGCCATGTGGAGATAAGAGACGGTGCGGCGAGCGACGAGCGCGGTTGTTGGCAGAGTAGAAGAGCGCCCCCCCCCCCCCCCCCGCTCCCTCCGGCGCTGGCTTTCCGCGTCCTTGCTTGGGCGTGGGAGATTGAGTGCGTTCGCTCTCCGTGATAGTGCGCGTCCCCGCACGCTTTCGCTCGGGCATACGGCGCGCGGTGAAGATTTTATCTATACGGAACCTCACGGCGACGGCGACGCGGACGGCAGAAATCCGGTTGAAGTGTCCATATAATTGCTATCGCAATAAAAACTTTCACGTCGTCTAGATAACACAGATATGTGGACCACTTATAGCCACGAAGTAGAGTCCATTCTTCCGAAGGTTGCTGGGGCCTTACAAAGGCCGAAGGGCATAACCTTGAATTGATAGAGGCCACCAGGTGTTACGAAAGCAGTTTTTTTATGGTCCATGTCATCTACCGAGATTTGACAATACTGGTCGAAGGTCTATGGACGAGAAAACTTGGCTCCGTGCAAGCAGTCCAAGGCGTCATCAATACGCGGTAAGGGGGTGACATCCTTGCGCTTGGTTTTGTTGAAGTGTCGGTAATCGACCCAAAAGCGCCAACTGCCGTCTTTCTTCTTGACAAGGACAATAGGGGAGGCCCACGGACTGCAAGATGGCTTGATAACGCCTTTAGTCTACATCTTATCAACTTCTCGTTGTATCACTTGTCGTACATCATGTGAAACACGGTATGGCCGGCGGCGTATCGGATTGTCGTCTCCGGTGTAAATACGATGGATGATCAGCGATGTCTTGGCTAAAGGGCGGCCACGCTGTAGGTTTCCAACAGACGGCGGAGGCTAGCAGCTTGTGCAGGAAGAAGGTCAGGTGCAATCATCTGGCTCAGTTCGTCTGTGACTAGAGTAGGTGATCGGAGGTTCCTGTAGAGGGCGACGAAATTGCTGCGTCAAAAGTGAATATTTCGCTATCGCTGACAGGCAAAAGGCCGTCAGCCGAGGACATGCCCCTGAAAACAATTTGATGCGAGCAGTTAAATTTAGGCAGAGGGAGAAAAGTTTGATTGCCTGTAATAGTCAGCACGGTTTTGGGAACGCCCAACTTCTTTTCAAGCAGCATGTCAGCGGTGGGACATAGCACATAGATGTCGTCAGGAACAGATGGAAATGACATGAGAGTGACGTACGTAGTGGCTTGAGGCGACAGGCGGATGGCTTCGGCAGAACATAACCGAGGCTCCGTGACCGGTGGACTATAGTAGCCATGGGGTAGCTCAAGCTGAATGACACTAGATTCGCAGTCAAAGAGGGCTGAATGGGACGACCGAAAGTCTATGCCGAGTATAACGTCGTAGGGGCATTGTTTCAAAACGGCCAACAACAAAGTGGTTAGGCGCCCCGCGATGCCAATGCGAGCAGTGCACATACCAAGCATGGTATACCGTGCTTGGTATTCCTCCGGTATTCCTCCGTCGGCGACGCGGAGGTGTTCCTAAGGTGTTCCTCCGTCAGCGACGTGGAAGGTGCGTGATGCGGCGGTTGTGAGAACTTTGTTCAGGCGTCGGCGTAACTGGGCACTCATCACGGATATGTGCGCGCCAGTGTCAATGAGTGCTGGGACACTGCGCCATCGACTACAACGTTCATCGAGTTCTGTTTGGTCGGCAAAGTGATCCGAGGGTTTTGCGGTCGAGTCGTCAATGCAGCGTAACCTCCGGGAGCTTCTTCTCTTAGTTCTCCGGAGACGGCCGTCGGGGCTGCACTGGGGACAGTGCGCGACGAGCTTGCGGCGATAGAGACGATGATGTCGAAATGACCACGAGGAACTGTTCCAAGGGGCGCGAGCGTCATTGTTTGGCTGTTGGGCTTCAAATGGAGGCTGGTAACGACGCTGGCTCTGTTCGGAGTGATAATAACTGGCGAATGGCGGTAGCAGAGGCGAGGAGACAGGACAGTTATTACAATGGCGAGCAACGTGACCGATACGCTCGCAGGCAAAACAAATTGGCCGATCGTCTGCGGTGCGCCACTCGGCCGGATTTCGGTAGCGTGCCGGATACCGCTGACCAGGGGATAGAAAAGGAGCATTGGACAGCTGAGAAGGCGCAACGGCACGTACAGAAATAAGTCCAAGATTAGCGAGTTCTGCGCGGAAAACATCACACTGTAGGTAAGTTGTTCGGCTCTCTGGGGCGGAAAAAATCCTGCGCTTGTGTAGATCAAACCGTGCTCCAGTTCTACGCTTAATGCAGCTCCAGTCCTGCTCGAATTCTGCGTTTGTGTAGTTCAAATCCAGCACTGATGCAGCTCCACTGACGTGAAACCTGAGGAAGTGCGATGCAGTGATGCACCGGTGTTTCCCTTATGTTATTCGTGTGCTATTCTTGCACAAGTGAGAAGGAATCGATCGCTTGTTGGGTGGTGGCGCCCTCTCTTGCGCTGCACTGGTACCACACTGGTGTTTTGGAAGCCATTTTCACTAGTTTCTGCAAATTAATGCGCTTAATGCTTGATTATTCCGGTCTTTTAAATAATTATGAATCATGTTAGTTTATTTCGAACTGGTTTTGATCAATTGTGTGCTTGTTTTGACCCTGTTTTGCGTGTGACCACGACGACATGAGATCATATTACACGCCAGACGTATCAGCGCCTTTCCCTCACCTCCGCACTTAGCTGCCACATATGCCCCTACAAGCAGCTACTGGCCACCACAGCAGCCCTAGCGCCCCCCTGGTAGAGTGTACTAGAATATGGTCGAGTGGGACGAGCGGCTGGGGCGGCGCATGCTTTGCAGTGAGGCGCCCGACGTGGAAAAATACTGTGGTGGCGCTGCAATCGCAGTGGATTGGCAACCACCAAGATAATCTGAAAATAAAGGGGAAGCGGAATGCAGCATTAATGAAACACAGAGCACTGTGGGGCCACAATAAGTATGAGGTGGTGCGTGGAATCTGGAAAGGAGTAATGGTGCCAGCGCTAACATTCGCAAATGCCATTATATGCTTAAAATCGGATATATTGGCGGGTTTGGAAGTTAACCAAAGATCAGTAGGCCGGTTGGCTTTGGGAGCACACGGTAATACGACAAATGAGGCAGTGCATGGAGACATGGGTTGGGCCTCTTTTGAAGTCAGAGAAGCACAAAGCAAAATTAGTTTTGAAGAAAGGCTCAGGAACATGGATGAAAATAAATGGGCGGCTAAAGTGCACAAGTATCTCTACATGAAAAGCGTGGACACAGAATGGAGGAAGAGGTCAAGGAAGTTGGCAACCAAGTACAGGATAATCGAAACTGTAAATAGACAACCAGGGGTCATCAGAAAGAAAGTGAGAGAAATAGAGACCGTGAATTGGATGCAAAGAATGGAAACGAAAAGGACAATGGAGATTTACAAGAATGAGAAGAAAGAAATTAGAAGGGAAAATCTGTACGATAACACAAAGGGCAGTGCCTTGCTATTTGAGGCTCGAGCCGGTTGCCTAAGGACGAAAACATATCGGAACAAATATTCGGAATTAGATGAGACATGTGTATGCTGCAGTAAAGATCCAGAGACCACTCAGCACATCCTAATGGAATGCGACGGGATCCACCCAGCGAGAACCGTAGGTAACGTGCAACTCCCAGAAGCGCTTGGGTTTAAAGTGGAAGGAAACATAAACAGATCAGCCGTAGAGATCAGCAAGAGACGATTAGAGTACTGGTGGAAAAAAAGTAGGGAAAAGATGGATGCGACCTGATCTCTTAAAATCATAGGCAGCGGTACAAGGTAAATTTTTGAAAAAGAAAAATAATGATAGTTATACAAAAATGCAAGATAAAGAACATGTATAGTATACCTGATTAAATCAAGCAGGCTAGGTGACTATTTGTCGCCGCCCCGTTTCAAAGGGGATGCCAATAAATCATCATCATCATCATCATCATCATTGGGCCGCATCAAGGTCGCGCCGTTGGAAACTGCTGGCGATACTTCTCGGCAGGGTCATTCGTACTACTTCGCGCGCTGTTATTTGCGTTCAGACCGCTCAAATGGTGTTCATAATTTAATATGACATGTATTTATGCCTTAAGAATAAATGCCTTTGGTTCTCTTTTTTATTTTTTAATGCCTCTCGGTGATTGCGCGTGCACTGCGGCCGCAGTGTCGGCTTTCATTCTACTATGTTATGTACGGTTCCCTTTGAAGAACAAATATTTTTTCTCCGTTCTTCAAGCAGCATGTATCTCTCGTGTGTATTGTTTCGCATATAGTTTTCCATCAGTAGGTCTTGCAAAACGCAGACGGAGAAACATATGTAACCCTCCTGCTTGCCGCTTCAAGCAAGTAAAACATATCTGCCCTATCCGGCACCTTGTACTCAGATTTCTTCTTTTGGAGATTTTTATGTGGCAAAACCAGTACTGAATATAAGGCACGCCTTAGTGGAGGGCTCCGGATTAATTTTGACCACCTGGGTTCTTTAACGTGCACTACAGCGCAAGCACACGGGCTTCTTGCATTTCGCCTCCATCGAAATGCGGCGGCCGCCGCCGGGATTCGATTCCGCGACCTCGTGCTCAGCAGCGCAACGCCTTAGCTAACTGAGCCCCCGTGGCGGGTACTCAGATTTACGGGAAGCATTGTTATTGAAAAAAAAAAAAAAAACTGCAGCGCAACATTCTATTCATCTTTCCGCCTTCCTCGCGTTACAGAATGCGAAGTAATTGGTACGCCGTGTACGGGGTCATTTATCGCGGTCGGTGTCATTCTGGAAATTCATTTCAAGTGCATGCGTTTTGCAACCTCACCGGCTACGATTCGTAAATTGCAATATGTGTCGTAAAGTATAATTAACTAAGAAGTTCATTAATCAATTTTTGTTAATAGGTCGAATATGTGTGTCGATTTCTCGTGCTACTAATGTCCGCCTCTTCGAATAACCCAGCTCATCAATAAGAATTGTGCTAGCTGCCACAGGTGATTTTTAAAACTTCCCTAAAGCTTATTTTTGAACACCCGGTATAGTGGATACAGCGTTGCGCTGCTAAACTGGAGCTCGCGGGTTCAATCCGTCACAGAATTCGATGGGAACGAATGGAAAACACTCGTGTACTTCTATTTAGGTTCACGTTAAAGAACACTAGGTGGGGAAATTTAAACCGGGTGCCTCATAATCATATCGTGGTTTTGCCACGTAAAACCCCAGAATTTGCTTAAGTAAAAAAAAAAAAAAAAACAGGTGGCTGCGTTCTTCGGCTTTTTTCTAGGGGTGTAAACAAAATAAATTATTCTCGAGTCTGATTTCCCAGAAAAACATGTTACGCTTATACTATATTTCATACATAAATGTAATGCCGTTCCCAAATATATGACCACTCAACTCAGCAGCTTGTACATTATAAACGGCTGCTTTCAGTTATTCGGTGTACTATCATAACGAGAATAATGAAGCAATTAAAGAAACGGCATACCTCACATACACGTACAGATATGTGTAGATCTGCTGCGTTCGTTCAAGAAAAGTGTGGTACCACATGGGGCACCCAGTTTTAATGGGTTGCAAACATGGTGAGACTGTCAAAAAAGTTTTCGGTGCTTGAATCGAGTTAGCAGATCTACAGGCTGCCCCAAAACGGGGCATTTAAATTGAATGACAGCTTATTACACTTATTAGCAGGACTTATTAGCAGCTTATTTGCAGGACTTCTTAACGGCCCTGTGTTAATACTCTCAGGAACTGCGCCTCTGCGCAACAGCCACAACTCTCCGGCAGCACAATCATTCGGAATAACAGTCCTCACTTGCATCGGTCACTCACCTTTGAGACTGCATTAGTGCTCTTATGTGTTACATTCGAACGGAAACGACTATATACTCTGCGTCGTACACTATATCAATAACACTTGCATCTTTATTTATGCAAGTATATATATATATATATATATATATATATATATATATATATATATATATATATATATATATGTGGTCTGCCTGCTATGAATATTATTTCTGCGAATGAGAGATTTATGTGCAGCATTCACTACGTGCTTCTTATGCACACACGTGCACGGTCAGGCGTTCTCACTTTTTTAGTTAGTGCATTTCGCATATTTGATATTTTTTCCTCACATATATATCGTGAATATATGTCTATGTACCCTTTGATTTAATTACCTAGACATGCATTGGTCACTGTTCGCGCCACGCAGTTAATAAACCTGGCTTATTTCACTCTAATAGTGATTTCTTCGATCATTGTCCTGATCAATATCCACCGACAAAAAGCGCGTGTAAAATGACACACTATCAATAATAAAATTTTCGTACGCAGTTTCGATCATGTTGCAGAGATACCATTTGCTTTTAGAAGACAGTGTTAAAACAGCGGTTTACTTGGCTAAAACTACCTTTGGTACCCGCCGTCAAGAGTCATGGGCCCACCAAAGAAACTAAAGCATTAAAAAAAGTTGTCGCAGTTTCACCTGAAAGGCGAAGCATCAATTGCGATAGCAAATTTGTAGAGAGCTATACGGAGTAATGATATTAGCTTTATCAGCTGTATAAACTTGGACATGCTGCAGCACCGGCAACACGCAGAACTGTTGTCGACGCCGTCGGCGTTTTGCCCGCGTTCGCTCAAAATGCGTGCGGCGTTGGTGACTGTTGCCGGAGCCTCTGATATAAATAGGCACTTGGTGCCGCAGCTGAACGTCGCCTCCCTTCCCTCCCCCCCTCCCCCACGGCCTCTCGCGTGTCGGAAGAAGGCGCGTTTGCTCTACATATATGGTGATTGTAAAGGAGGAAAGAGACGCCTACTTCTGCAGCCCTTAAGGGAGCACGGCGCAGAACGCGCGTTTGTTCTCCGCCGTGCGTTCACTCCCCGTGAAAGCACGTGCCCCTCGCGGCCTTTCACTCGCACATACAGCGTTCGGCGCGCGGCGACGATTTCATCTCCATTGACGTCATACGGAACCTCACGGCGACGGCGACGGCGACGCCGACGGCAGAAATCTGCTTTTGAGTGTCCATATAATTGCTATCGCAATAAAAATGTACTGCACAGACATTCTGCGAGAAAAACTGGGCGCCGCCAGTGTCCGCGTAGCGAACGCGCGCTCGCTAGCAGACGACGCGCTTGACAGCGACAGCAAAATTGAAGACGTCGCGATGTATAATCTATGCCTCAAATATATATGTTTGGCAAGATGGTGTAAACATAAATTTTAAGTTGAAATAAAGCACTATTTTAAGAGCGTACTATGCGCAATCGGCCTCGTCGCCCGCCGTGAAAGTACGTTGCATATGCCGCAGAGCGCGTCTCCGCCCCAATCCAATTCGCTCGCAGCGCCCTCGCACAATTTTTCCACTAGCGGCGCCTCAGTGGGGGAGCGCCGTTCGGCCCTCTCGACCATTGTCTAGTACACTCTACCCCTGGCCAATATTTCCATCAGTCTCCACCCGTTGTTCTCAATCCATGGCGCACCCATGACAACCACCCTATTGCTATTCGTGCGACCTACCTGGGCATGTAGCACGGCTTTGCCGCCGGCGTGGATGGCATTCTTCGGATTATCCGAGGGCACAATGCAATGGTTTCGACTCTCCGTCCCGTTCCGCTACTGACGCTCAGCACTTCGAAGCCTCGTCTCCTGCTTCCCGAACCTTCAATACCCGTCAGGCTCCATCTCCGCGTCGGCGTTCTCTGTCGCCGCTTATCCGTCGCCCTGAAGCTATCCGAGAGGAAAATTAAGAAATGCAGTTCCGGAGGCAAGAACTGCGATCTCTGCGAACTCCTGAAAACCTCATTTATTTCCTCCAAATGTCTTGGAGAAAAGACTGCCGTTCATGCGCTTGTAGACACGGGAGCAGCAATATCAGTCATTTTGTACCAGCTTCGTCTTAAACTTAGAAAAGTCATGATGGGATATTCTACCGTTTCATTACGCACAGAAAGAGCTGCGCCGATTGAATCCTTAAGGAAATGTTATTATAAGCGGCCCTTTATACTGTGTTGAGTTGATTATTCTGCCCAGCTGCTCCCATGCCATGATTTTAGAATGGGACTTTTGTCACCTTATCATGCCCTTATAGATTGTGCCCGTGCTGAACTCGTGCTGTCGCCATTCGGCAACAACGTTTTTGAAGATACTGATGACGCTTCCGGTCGTGTGTTCGTCACCGCCGAAACCGAGATTCCTCCATACTCTACCACACTTGTAAGCCTTTCTTGCGTTGGGTTTTCCGACTCCACAGTTCTTTTCAAGCTTGTTGTTCGCCGTCATCCCTTCTTGCTTCCTTTACCCCTTCTTGCCATTCGACAAGGTTCCAGCGCACTTTATGTCTCAAACTTGTTTCCTTCACCTGCTAGCCTGCTCCACGATGAGTGTCTTGGTTAGGCTGGCGGAATTGAACTAGGCTTACTTTAAGATGTGTATAAAGACCCGGCTTATCCTCAAGTTGAGGCTATGGCCCTTCAAGTTTCTCCTCCCATGCCGGCGTGTGACCTAACATTTTCCCGGTGTATTGATCCCAACCTCACTCTAGGTCAGCACGCCCAGATCGTCGATATCCTTGACCGCTTTCGCATGTCATTCGACCTACAATAATCTCGCTTAGGCCGTACCTCCACTGTTGTCCATCACATCGACACCGGCAAACATGTGCCTTTACGCCACAAGCCGTATAGAGTATCCGCCACAGAGCGTAGCGTCATCGCAGAGCACGTTGGAGACAGGCTCCAACGCGGTGTCATACAACCTTCGCACGGTTCCTGGGCTTCTCCTGTAGTGCTGGTCAAAAAGAAAGATGGCACAATTCGTTTTTGCGTGGACTACCGGCGCCTCAATAAGATCACCCGCGAGGACGTTTATCCACTACCCCGTATTGACCACGCGCTAGACTGCCTCCAAGGCGCCGAATTCTTGTAATCTTTAGACTTTCGATGCGGGTACTCGCAAGTGCCAGTGGCTGAGTCAGACCGTCCAAAAACGGCCTTCATCACACCCGACGGTTTATTTTAATTCACTGTGATGCCATTTGGTCTGTGTAACACGCCTTCCACATTTGAAAGAATGATGGACAACATCATGCGCCGCTTCAAATGGCAGATATGCCTGTGTTATCTGGACGACATTGATATCTTTTCACCGGACTTTCCTTCCCACTTCGACTTGAACGCGTCCTCAAATGAATCGCCGATGCTGGCCTCCACCTTAACTTAAAGAAGTGCCACTTCGCCGCCCGGCAGCTGATCATCCTCGGTCATGTCGTGTCGAAAGAAGGTGTACTCCCTGATCCGGCGAAACCACAAGCTGTTGCCCAGCTTCAACGACCAAAGACATTGAAAGAACTGCGCAGCTTCATTGGGTTAGCGTCATACTTCCGCCGTTTCATCCACAATTTTGCTACCATAACAGCGCCTTTAACACAGCTTCTTTGTGGTGACCATAATCTTTCGACCTGGTCACCGGATTGCGATGCCGCATTCACAAAGCTGCGTCGTCCCTTGACGTCTCCACCAATCCTGCGCCATTTTGACCCAAGCGCTCCAACAGAAAGTGCTACAACAGCGCTCCAACAACGGATGCCGGTGGCGTTGGCCTTGGTGCCGTTCTCGCTCAGAGAAAGGCTGGCTTCGATGAGTACGTCGTCGCCTTCGCCCGTCGTTCACTCACTAAACCTGAATCGAACTATTCTGTAACAGAAAACGAATGCCTGGCTTTAATTTGGGCCATAACCAAATTTAGCCCGTATCTCTATGGCTGCCCGTTTGAAGTGATAATTGATCACCATTCACTGTGCTTGCTGTCGTCCTTAAAGGAACCATCCGGTCGTCTTGCTCGATGGGTGCTTCGACTGCAGGAGTACGACATTTCAGTGCTGTACCGCTCTGGCCGAAAACACTCGGATGCTGATGCCTTGTCTCGTTCGCCACTAACAGACGAGGTTACCTCCCAGAAGGCCCCATTTTCTGAGCCTTCCCTTGCTGCCACGGACATACTTCTGGAGCAGAAGAAAGACCGATGGATTGTGCCAATGCTGAATTTCTTGTCCACCCCACTATCAATATTTCGCATTACGTCGCCCAGTACATCACTTTTCCATTCGCGAATGGCTCTTGTACCGTCGTAACTACGTCCAGGACGGCCACAAATGGTTGCTTGTCATCCCTCGGCATCTACGTCCGGATATTTGTGCCGCGTTCCACCACGTCCCAGTGCACGCATGTAGGTGTACTGAAGACATACGCGAATCTACGCCTTCGTTACTACTGGCGGGGGATGTATCGATTCATCCGTCGTTTTGTCCGCTCCTGTCTCGTTTGCCAACGCCGCAAAGATTCCCCTCGTCGTTCAAGCTCTCAATTGCAGCATTTGACTTGCCCAGCACGTGCTTTTGATCTTGACATTTATGGACCTCTGCTAACCCCATCAGGCAACAACCGCTGGGTAATCCTGGCCATCGGCCATCTTACGTACTATGCGGAAACTTCCACTTTGTCCTGCGCTTTGCACGTGACGTCACCTGATTTCTCCTGCGTAACATCATCGTTCGCCACGGAGCTCCAAGGGAATTACTCAGTGAAAGAGGCCGCGTCTTCGTCTCCGACGTCATCGAGGCTCTCCTCAAAGAATGCCGCATCATTCATCACACCACTACTGCATATCATCCGCGGACTAATGGCATCACCGAGCGCTTTAATCGCACTCTTGGTGTCATGTTAGCCATGTACTTTGCATCTGACCAAAGCAAATGGAACCATGTTCTGCCATTTCTGACCTACGCTTACAATACCACCACGCAGACTCCCACAGGATTTTCGCCCCCTTCTTTCTCCTGTACGGACGCGAACCTTTTTCCACAATGGATACTATCCTTCCGTACCGCCCTGGCACCACGCAAACCAGAAAATTGTCCGAAGCTGCTGCGCACGCAAAAGAGTGTCGCAAGCTATCCCGTATAATTACGTCAGAATACCAGCAACGCCAAAAGCACCTTCGAGAAACTCCGCATGCTCCTGCATCCTATGCTCCTGGCTCGCTAGGGTGGCTTTGGGTTCCAGCCCCTACCCCTGGACTGTCACCGAAACTCGCGTCGAAGTACCAGGGACAATACCGCGTGATCAACCAAACGTCTCCAGTAAACTATATCGTGGAAACCCTCGAGCTACCTTTGGGTCATCGTCGTCGACGATGTGACATTGTGCATGTCCACATACTATGCTCCGCCTCTGTTGTCCAACCCCTAGGTCGCCGCAACGGCTTCCTGTTCCGCGAGGGAGATAACTGCACTGTAAAACAGGAAGCAGTGGGGATGTGGCTATGAGAGAGAGAGAACGACGATGAGAGCTAAACCTTTTTTCGGTGCTCGATCGGCTGTGCTACCTTTCGCTGCTCTGTTGTTCTAGTCGCGAACGCTTACTTCCATGCTTCGCGACAATATCATCATCATCGTCGTCAGCCTATATTTTATGTCCACTGCAGGACGAAGGCCTCTCACTGCCATCTCCAATTACCCCTGTTTTGCGCTAGCGTATTCCAATTTGTGCCTGCAAATTTCCTAACTTCATCATCTCATCTGGTTTTCTGCCGACGTCGACTGCGCTTCCCTTCTCTTGGTATCCATTCTGTAACCCTAATGGTCCACCGGTTATCCATCCTACGCATTACATGGCCTGCCAAGCTCCATTTCTTGCGCTTAATGTCAACTAGAATATCGGCTATCCCCGCGACAATATATATATTGTTACAACGCTGGGAACAAGGTGGAAGAAGATGGACAGGAGCTGGAATCGGAAGACAACAACGTTAGGGACTTGCCTGCGCTGCCTGTCTCTTGTAATATCAGCTGTAAATAGATTTCACTGTTACTTTCTTCCTTGTGTCACATTTTGGTGGAGGTGCGGGGTACATCTCATGCGAGACGGAGCTCCGAAGTGGACGTAGCCTGGCCGTTACCACCATGCCGACTGACGAAGCGGCTACAATGGCGACAACAACGGTGCCCACCATGCCAACCGTCATCTTGGCTCAGCCCCGCGACCCTGGCACGTTTAGTGGGACCGAGAACCTGGACGTCGAATATTGGCTCCGGCTGTACGAGCGTGTCAGCGAAAGTAACAGGTGGGACCAGACCGTTATGTTAGCCAATCTGATCTACTATTTGAACGGCACGGCAAGGGTCTGGTTTCAGACACACGAAGAGGAGCTAACGAGTTGGGAGCAATATAAGAAAAAGCTCTGCGACCTTTTCGGGAGGACAGTTGGGCGACAACGAGCCGCGAAGAGGGAACTCGGAACTCGCGCCCAGACGTCAACCGAGTTCTACGTGACGTATATTCAGGACGTTCTTGCCCTTTGCCGCAAGGTGGACGAGCGAATGCCGGAAGATAAAAAGGTGAACCATGTGCTGAAGGGCATAGCTGACGATGCCTTTAACCTGCTCGTGTACAAGAACTACACAAGCATCGACGACATCATAAGTGAATGCAGACAT
Source organism: Dermacentor silvarum (assembly GCF_013339745.2). Classification (NCBI taxonomy): domain Eukaryota; kingdom Metazoa; phylum Arthropoda; class Arachnida; order Ixodida; family Ixodidae; genus Dermacentor; species Dermacentor silvarum. Next base: position 119,346,252 of record NC_051155.1, read on the forward strand.
TTCGAAGAAGCTAAAGGCCGTCGAATTGTCCATCAATATACCCGTCTTCCGAATACAGCCGCTACATCATCGTGCGAAGACCATTCCGCGCCTCAGCCGACCACGTCCGAAAGCATTGTGCGCATCGTTCGCCGAGAGATAGAGGCCGCATCGCCGGTTAACTCCCAGACGTATGCCCCGAACGATTTTCGACCGACGGTTTCCCTAATCCAGTCTCTCGTTCGCGAAGAATTGGCGAACCTTGGTGTTCCCTCCGTTTGCCCCATCAACCGATCCAACGCCTTTACTACTACTGTCCCGGCTCCGCGGAACCAGTACCTCTCACAGCCCTATCGTAACCCAATGGAATGGCGAACACCAGATGACAGGCCTATTTGCTTTAACTGCCGACGTGTTGGCCATATTTCTCGTCACTGCCGCACGCTCATTTCGATCTCCATTCCAACCAGACCATCGCTCACCAGATAGTCGCCCGCCGCCGGAAGAACCCACAGAGCCTTACCACCGTGCTGAGACCTCGCCACCTACACGGCCGAGTCGTTCGCCTTCTCCTCGACGGCCCCTGCCTCGCCCAGCTACTCTTCGCCGCTCTCCGTCGCCCACGTACCGGCGCTCGTCGGAAAACTGATGGGTGCAGCTCCGAGGGGGGACGCTGCTACATCGACCCGGACTGAAATGCGTCTGCTGACCCTGCCGACGGATAGAAATTTACTTCAGGTGTATGTGGATGGTGTCCTTGTAACGGCTTTAATTCATACCGGCGCGCACATCTCTGTCATGAGTGACTATCTTCGTCGACGCCTGGCTAAAGTCATCACACCTGCTGCGTCCTGTGTTGTGCGGGTCGCCGATGGCAGAACGCCGTCCGTCATAGGAACGTGCGCTGCTCGTGTCAGTGTCGCCGGCCGTCAGACCTCTGTCCTTTTCACTATTCTGGAAGAATGTCCCCACGACGTTATTTTGGGTCTCGGATTTTCTATCAGCGCATTCGGCGTTGATTGATTGCTCCGCGGGACTTGTTCAGCTCGGTTTGCCCTGCTCTTATAACCCTCCTGAGGAAGTTTCTAGCAGATTGCGTTCAACCGAGCACATTCGTCTTGCCCCCCAAGCTATGACGTGCGTCATTCTTTCGCCCTCCCCACCTGTGCCTGACGGCGATTATATCATCTCTCCTATTTCGGACGTCTCCCTGACCCATAACATTGCGCTTCCTCACGCTGTCGTCAATGTTACGAACAATTCTACGTGCCTGCCTATTCTAACAGTCGGACAATACAGCCACGTTCTACCGCAAGACATAGCTTTAGGCACGCTGTCATCTTGCGAAGACTACCACCTCTCGGCGTTGACGACTGAAACGTCGTCTCAAGGAGCTTCATCGCCTTCTTCACGAACTACCTTACCCGACGTGATGATTTCTCCTGATCTCGCGCCTCAGCAAGCCGACCAGTTACGTCGTTTGCTCGCCTCATTCAGCGACACTTTTGACTTGGATGGTCGCCCTTTAGGTCAGACTTCCATTGCGAAACACGTGATTGACACTGGTGACGCCCATCCGATTCATCGGATGGGCGTCACAGTCCTTGCATGAGCGACAAGTTATTCAAACGGAAGTTGAAAAGCTGCTTTCTCGGGGAAAAATTGAGCCGTTTTCAAGCCCGTGGGCGTCCCCTGTAGTCCTAGTTAAAAAGAAGGACAACACCTGGCGCTTCTGCGTGGACTGCCGGCACTTGAACAATATAACAAAAGAAGATGTTTATCCTCTCCCCCGCATCGATGACGCGCTGGACTGCCTTCACGGTGCGAAATATTTTTCTTCCATTGACCTTCGGTCCGGCTACTGGCAATTGTCGTCCATAATATATATATATATATATATATATATATATTGTAACGTAGATCGAAGACGGAGTCTTGAAAAATAGATGCTTCTCTTTAATGGCGGGCCAGAAGAAGAACGTGCAGCCTACGCGCTTCGTCGTCTTTCACGGCGCCGACCTTTGCGCGCGCCGTCCCGCTGTGCGTGAGCCCCACATCATTGTGTCAATTGCCCCCCGTGCGAAAAGCGACCGTCTCGGTCGCGTCAAAAAGTTCTGTCAGCCATGACAAGAAATGGAGTTCCTCAGGTGCATCTGGGCGTTCACGTACGCGCATGGTATGGTTTCATGCGTACTACATGAACAACTTCAGCGCGAGGACGACGACGGAGCGAACCGAGGTCGGAACTGCAGGGGACGACTTCGTAAGTGACGTCGCTGAGGCGGCGCGTAACCTTGTAGGGACCGAAATACCGGCGGAGCAACTTTTCCGAGAGTCCACGGCGACGGATGGGCGTCCAGACCCACACGCAGTCGCCGGTATTGTAATGGACGTCGCGGCGACCCTGGTTGTATCGAAGGGTGTCGGTATGCTGTTGGCTCCGGATACGATGCCGAGCAAGCTGGCGGGCTTCTTCGGCTCTTTGTACGAACTCTTCCACGTGTTCGCTGGTCGGGCTAATATCATCCACAGGTAGCATGGCGTCAAGTGTTGACGTGACGTGGCGCCCGTATACAAGTTCGAACGGCGTAAACTGTGTAGTCTCTTGTACAGCAGTGTTATACGCGAAGGTGACATAGGGTAAAATCTCGTCCCACATTTTGTGCTCTACGTCGACATACATGGAGAGCATATCAGCCAGCGTTCTGTTCAGACGTTCCGTTAATCCATTGGTTTGAGGGTGATAGGCAGTGCTCTTGCGGTGAGAGCTATGTGTTAGCTGGAGAACGTCCTGCATAAGTTCGGCTCTAAATGCTGTACCGCGATCCGTGATGACAGCAGAAGGCGCACCATGTCGCAGGACGATGTGGTGAACGAAGAACTTGGCCACTTCATACGAGTTTGCTTGCGGAATAGCTTTGGTTTCGGCGTACCGGGTTAAGTAGTCGGTAGCGACGACTATCCATCTGTTGCGCGAAGAGGTCACGGGGAATGGCCCAAGTAGATCCATTCCTATTTGTTGGAACGGTGCTTGAGGAGGGTCCACAGGGTGGAGAAAGCCAGCCGGTTTAAAGGGCGGTTTCTTGCGGCGCTGACAATCGCGGCAGGTCTTCACGTAGCGTTGAACAGAAGAAAAAAGCCGGGGCCAGTAATACTTCTGTCGTATCCTTGCTAATGTCTTAGCGAATCCCAGATGTCCCGCGCATGGCTCATCATGGCAGGCTTGCAAAATGTCTTGGCGCAGCGCCGACGGCACGACAAGGAGGTACGTATTTGGACCGCTTCCGCAGTTTTTCCTGTAAAGGACGTTGTTGCGCAAACAGTACGACGATAAGCCGCGCACGAGCGAGCGAGGTAAAACACCTTCAACTCCTTGAAGGTGGTCGATCAGCGGCAGCAGCTCAGGGTCAGCGCACTGGTGCTCAGCCATCGTTACGGCGTCGACAACGCCGACAAATGGCAAGTCATAGTCAGGGTCCGACGATGTCGTAGGCAGCGGTGCGCGGGACAGTCAGCGTCACTGTGCTTCCTTCCAGATCGGTAGACAACGGTAACGTCGTACTCTTGTAAGCGCAGGCTCCAACGGGCTAGTCTGCCTGAAGGATCCTTGAGGTTGGCAAGCCAGCACAAGGCGTGGTGATCGCTGACAGCCTTAAAGGGTCCACCGTACAAGTAGGGTCGGAATTTACTAATTGCCCACACAACCGCTAAGCATTCTTTTTCAGTGGTTGAGTAGTTTTTCTCAGCCTTGGTGAGACTGCGGCTTGCATAAGCAATAGTACGTTCCGCACCATCTTGCCACTGCACAAGAACTGCGCCGAGACCCGCATTGCTGGCGTCAGTATGGATTTCTGTGTCTGCGTCTTCGTCGAAATGAGCAAGTATTGGGGCAGCTTGCAAACGCTGGCGCAATTCATTGAACGACTGCTGCTGCTCGTCCGCCCAAATGAATGGCACATCGTCGCGTGTAAGCCGTGTGAGAGGCTCAGCAATTCTCGAGAATCCCTCGACAAAGCGTCTATAATAGGCGCACAAACCAAGGAAGCGTTGGACAGCCTTCTTGTCTGTGGGTGGTGAAAACTCGGCGACGGCAGCTAACTTGTCGGGGTCTGGTCGGACGCCTTGAGGACCAACGACATGGCCGAGAAATTTGAGCTCTTGGAACCCAAAGTAGCATTTTTCGGGCTTGATGGTGAGGTCGGCAGTACGGATCGCAGCGAGGACGCTCTCGAGTCGTGCGAGGTGCTCGTCGAACGTGCTCGAGAACACGACGACGTCGTCCAAGTATACGAGGCAGGTTTGCCATTTGAGTTCAGCAAGCACGGTATCCATCATCCGCTGAAAGGTGGCAGGTGCGGAACAGAGACCGAAGGGGAGAACTTTGAACTCATAAAGGCCGTCAGGTGTCACAAAAGCTGTTTTTTCACGATCCTGTTCATCAACTTCGATTTGCCAATATCCGGATTTAAGATCCAACGAAGAAAAGAACTTGGCATGTTGTAGACGATCCAATGCGTCGTCGATGCGTGGCAGTGGATAAACATCGCGCTTGGTGACACGGTTCAACTTTCTGTAATCTACACAGAAGCGTAACGTGTTGTCTTTCTTTCTGACTAACACTACAGGGGAGGCCCACGGGCTTGTGGACGGCTGGATCACGTCGTCTTGGAGCATCTCTTTCACCTGGTGCTTGATCGCTTCCCTTTCCACTGGAGACACTCTGTAAGGATGCTGGCGAACAGGACGTGCGGATTCATCCGTAATAATGCGGTGCTTTGTGATGGACGTACGCCGTACTTTGGACGACGTTGAAAAACAGTCGGCAAACTCGTTCACGAGACTTAGTAGTCGGTCTTTCTGATGGTTTGGCAGCGTATCGTTAACGTGAATCCGTTCGTTTAGGCTGGGTAACTCAGATTGCTGAGACGATGCGATTTCCAATGTGCCAATGTCAGTAACATGAATGATTTCTCGAAGAAATGCGATTGTCGTTCCTCGTGGTACATGCCGATACTCGTTGCTAAAGTTTGTTAGCAAAACGACTGAACATTTGTTTTGCACCTCAAGAAGTCCTCTGGCTATGCAAATGTGGCGCTCAAGAAGCAGGGGGATGTTTGCCTCAGCAATTCCTTCGGCGACGTCCTCCATGTCGCATCGGACAAGGGTAAGCACACTGCTCTTGGGTGGCAACGTGACGTGATCGTCTGCAACGCGTAGCGCGAAGTCACGGTCGTTGTCATTACTGTGCGCTATGGCTTGCGTAGTAGCGAAACTGACTCTAGACTCTTGCAGGTCGATGATAGCGCCGTTCGCCTGAAGGAAATCCATGCCGAGTATAAGGTCCTTTGAACATTCAGGAAGAATGACGAAGTCGCCGATGTACGTGAAGCCTCGAATGTTGACTCGTGCCGTGCACCGGCCCATTGGGGTTAAGAGGTGCCCTCCCGCAGTACGAATCTGAGTTCCGGCCCATTGCGTCGAAACTTTGTTCAGCATACGTGCGAGATTCTGGCTGATGACAGACGTGTCCGCACCCGTGTCGATTAACGCCGTGACTTCGTGGTCATCTATGGTAACTGGCACGTCGCAAGATACTGACACCGAACTGCACCGATTTCTCTGCGTCTCAATTGCGTCATATCGCGGTCGTCGTAGTGGAGGATCTTCAGCGTTCGCAACGTCAGCGACCTCACCTCCGCAGGTCGCTGGACTCAGTTTTCCCGGGAAGCAGGGCTGGGTGAGCGACGCCTTGTTGCGCTCGGCGTGAAGAGGGGGCTGGAAGACCTGTTTCGGGCGGGTGACGGTGACCGGGTGTCATGGAATCGTGGGGCAAACGAGGTACTGGCGTCCGCGAGGTAGGCTTCAATCTCTCGGGGGCGTTCGCCATTTCGTGGGCACGGGGCGTTCAGTGAAAATCCACGGAGCCCAGCTCGGCGGTAAGGACATGCCCTGTAGAGGTGGTCGGCTTCACCGCAATGAAAACACAAGGGCCTCCGGTCTGCAGTGCGCCATACGTCGCTCTTGCGGGGTGGTCGCGCTTCAGCCATGAATGGCGTGCGGCGAGGCCTGAAGTCGCCAGTTGCTTGTTCCACGGCGCGCACTCCATGGAAGTCCGGCACGTCGCTCACACCGTGAAAAGTCGGCGACAACGAACTTCGCGCAACTTCCGCATACGACATGCGAGGCTGTGGCTGCCGCATCTCGGGCTGTGGTGTCTCGCTTCGCTCTGGGACTTGGACTGCTTGCCTGATTTCCTCTCGGATGACCTCAGCCAGAGCAAGTCGCGGTACCGATGCCGGAGCCACCTGAAGCTTCTGGAGCTCTTCTCTAACAACAAGCCTAATGAACTCCCGCAAGGCGTCGGTATTGTCAACAGGTATAGTGAGATGGTCACGTGATAGGGTCGACACGTCGCGGTTGTACTGCCTTGTTCGCTGCTGCAGTGCCTTTTCCATTGATGTGGCTTCCGCGAGAAACTCTGCAACGGTCCTTGGTGGGTTGCGTATCAGGCCTCCGAATAGCTCTTGCTTGACACCACGCATTAAGTTCCTGAGCTTCTTTTCTTCCGGCATGGACGTATCCGCGCGTCGGAAAAGTCGGCACATATCCTCGACAAACATTGCGACGCTTTCGTTCGGCCGCTGTACTCTCGCCTGAATTGCAGATTCAGCTCGCTCCTTGCGATCGAGGCTGGCATATGTGCTGATTAGCTGCCGTCGGAATTCGTCCCATGTTGATAGGGCCGTCTCACGGTTCTCAAACCATGTCCGCGCATAGTCCTCGAGGGCAAAGTAGGCGTTGCGTAGCTTGCGCTCCGGAGTCCAGCCGTTGAATTCTGCGACACGCTCAAAGTGATCGAGCCAGTCCTCAACATCCTCGAAGGTGTCCCCATGGAAGGATTTGGGGATTAGCGGCTGATTAAGCACGACCTCGGTCGGTGCAGTTGAGGAAGAAGACGGAACTGATGTACTCATCGTTCTGACTCGGTTGGGTAGAGGCTCGTGCTCCGGTGGCAGTCCTTGAAGTCGACGGCTTGTCCGTACGTGAACAGGAGTCAGCTCGACCGGACTTCGTACTGGGCTTGTAGGCGGGGTTCGATCTGGGAGTGGTAGCATGTACCCAGCACCTCCACCAGAAAAATGTAACGTAGATCGAAGACGGAGTCTTGAAAAATAGATGCTTCTCTTTAATGGCGGGCCAGAAGAAGAACGTGCAGCCTACGCGCTTCGTCGTCTTTCACGGCGCCGACCTTTGCGCGCGCCGTCCCGCTGTGCGTGAGCCCCACATCATTGTGTCAATATATATATATATATATATATATGAACGAGAAGAAAGGGAACCGAGGGCATCGATTTATTTATCTTAATATAAGAAGCCAACAAACAATGACCCCAAGGACAACATAGAGGAAAGTACTTGTACTTACTAGTAATTGAATTAAAAAATTATAAATTAATGAAAATGGATGAAAAAACAACTGTCCGCAGATGGGGAACGAACCTACGTCTTCGCATTACGCGTGCGATGCTCTCATCATTGAGCTACCGCGACGCCGTTTTCCCATCCACTTTCCGGGGTATTTATGTCTTACAGCCAGAACTAACCCTGGGAGTGTTAGCCAGTGCCAGCAATCTCAAACCTAGGCGGCGGATGTGGAACATCCTTTCTGCCGCAGGTGTCACGAGTACGTGATCTTTTTTTTTTTTTTTGGGGGGGGGGGGTGAAGGCAACTGGTCAATAAACCCGCATACGCTACCTGAAGGCATCAATGTTGCCGGATTCGAGCCCTCGTTATGTAATATGAGAGCTCTCACCATATGTAATGGTGAGAGCATCGCACGCGTAATGCGAAGACGTGGGTTCGTTCCCCACCTGCGGCAAGTGGTTTTTTCATCTATTTTCATTTGCATTGATTTATCATTTCTTTAGTGCAATTAGTAAGTACAAGTAATTTCCCCTATGTTTTCCTTGGTATATATATATATATATATATATATACAGGGTGTCCCAGCCATCACGCAGCAGTACGATTTAAAAAAAGAGACGGCGTTACGCGAAGTCAACCTAGAGCGTATTGTTTCCTGTACAGTGGAGTAGCTGCCAATAATTTTTTCGTTACTGAGATTTAATTATATAATTGTAATTAATTATCTAACTCGAGAACTGCTGTCCTCATTATCGAAGTGTCAATGAGAAAGTTGTAGAGCAACATGAAAAACTGCCGATACAGCTTTCTGTTGCTCAATACGTGCTACATAAACGTGTTTTTCCGAGTGTGAAAAAAGCCCGCGAATACACGCAGAATTGCCTCATGACTGGCTGCTCGAGGCACTTTGCGTGTATTCGCGGGCTTCTTTCATGCTCGGAAAAACACTTTTGTGTAGCACGTATTGATCAACAGAAAACTGTATCGGGAGTTTTTCATGTTGCTCTACAACTTTCTCATTCACACTTCGATAATTAGGACCATACTTCTCGAGTGAGATAATTAATTAAAATAAATAAGTAAATCTCAGAAACGAAAACAACACTGGCGGCTACTCCACTGTACTGGAAACAATACGCACTAGGTTTTCTTCGCGTAACGCCGTTCCTCTTTTTTTTAATCGTGATGCCTGATAGCTGGGACACCCTGTGTGCGTGCGCGCGCGCGCGCGCGCGCTGGCGTGTGTGTGTGTGTGTGTGTGTGTGTGTGTGTGTGTGTGTGTGTGTGTGTGTGTGTGTGTGTTGGGCTGCGACGCGCGAGGTCGTGGGATCAAATCCCAGCCACGGCGGCCGCATATCAATGGGGGCGAAATGCGAACACATCCGTGTACATAGATTTAGGTGCACGTTAAAGAACCCCAGGTGGTCCAAATTATTCCAGAGCTACGGCGTGCCTCATAATCAGATCGTGGTTTTGGCACGTAAAAACTTGTAATTTTCGTGTGTGTGTGTGTGTGTGTGTGTGTGTTTGTGTGCGAGTATGCGTGTGTCGTCACGTTTTTTATGTTGAAATAAATTGTACTTCGAAGGCTTGACTAGCAGAAGACAGACGCCTTACTGAGTTTAAAAAAACAGCACCGTGTTTTCGTTTCTTCATCTCAAATCTCCGGTGATTCGAGGATTTTTTTCGGCAGTCTATTTATTGCAGTAAGAAAAAAAAAACAGCATTAGGGGCTAAAAATATTGCCAGGGTTGTATCGCACACGATGGGGACGTTGAACGCACAGTGCGCATACGAAGGGTTGGAATCATTATCACAAGCATCACAATCTTTATGTTCAAGAATCATCTAAACTGAAGAAGACAGAGGGGTGCAGGTGGCACCGGGATTTCTTCCACGCAAGTGCAGACACCAGAGACCCATAAGCGAATACACGACACGTTTGCTCGCACGCACGCACCAACGCGTTCATATCCACGCGCACAGACACGCACACACAAACACACACATACACAGACACACGCACACACACACACGTAGTGAGGTGATGACTTGCTACGCGTCTAAAGCCTCTGTTTCATTACAGCCACTTCTTTCTGTCTTACTTTCCTTTCTTCTTTGATTTTACTGCCTTCCTCGTCGTTACGTAATTGGCTAGTAGTCGACACCTATTAACGTAGCTGCCGCCGAGAGCCCACATTACCGTATATTTTCCCCGCTGATGGTGTGTTCGTAGGGTCAGATGGGAAGCTCCTGATTAAAGTGAGACTGCGTGGGGGACAGGTAAGAAAGTAGGAGGAACGACGAAGCAGAGACGTCAGTAATAGAGGACCACGTCGGAATTTGACAGATGCGTGATTCGGCGCGTACCGGATAATGATGCGCTAATACGGAGAGAGCAGAAAAAAAATGTGCTGCCGTCGCGTCTCCTTCGCCGATTCCCTCCACACTCTCACTCTCTTCCTCACTGTCCCCCAAATCTACGTGAAGAAACGAGCGTCATGGTAAAATTACAGGTGCGACGAAGGGCCCGTTCGAAGATGATTCCTAAAGCGTAAAGAAAAGATCAAAGATGCGAATAATTTAGTGCACTGAGGTTTCAAATAAGACGACTCTGTACGGAAAACGCAAATTAAAGGATATACGTCAAAGTGCGAGCATAAAGCGTTTCTTAGTTCATTACCAATTCCATTAGGGCACGACCCTAGGGTCGTTACATTTGGGGACGCTCCCCGCTGAAAATGAGCGCTGTGATTCATTAAACCACTTTTGTACGTGGCGTTTATTCCCACGGCGCGCCCACGCAGAACTTCGTGTTTTTGCTTTCCTGAAAAATTCTCGAGCATGCGTATGTGATAAAGAGCCTTGCTAATTAGGAATCTAGTTCTTGTTTCTTTCTTTTTTTTGCACAAAGGCGTTATCAACGTCTTTTTATTTCTTGCCTTCATCGCACGTGCTAAAATAGATCAGTGGGGCCGGACTGTACCGTCCTAGGTTTTGAAATACTGCGTTCTAGTACGATGTCCCTCGAACAATATCATCGTATTGAAGTCGCACGCGGAGCAAACCTCCCGTTACTTTTTTGTCAACTTATACTGCGAGTATCTGATTTGAAGTACTGGGAGGGATTCCTTATAAAATGTTTAGAAAGAAAGGTGCTCGCTGATACATTTCTTAGTGGTTTTTGTGGTGAACACCGACGAAATGCCCTCGATCCTCTTTCAAGTTCCTGTTCATTTGCCTTTAGGCACCGTATTTGCCTTTAGGCACCGCCTGTTTCACCTGGAGTCGTAAGTGAAACATCGCGGAATTACTTGTATTTTCCTTTTGTCTCCTGAGTCTACATCTCCTACATCTAAGTCTCGTAGTCGGTACAATTACTTGTATTTTACTTTTGCCTCCTGAGTCTACATCTCCTACATCTAAGTCTCTTAGTCGGTACTCTTCACGTGACTCGCTTTGATTGTGTAGAAGCTAAACCTGCGCCATTCGTCTATTCAGACACCGAGAAGAAGCAGTGCCTGAAAAGTATAAGCATCAGTTGTTTCGACTGAACCTTGCCCCCCCCCCCCCCCAAAAAAAAAGCAACTGTTAAATACGGTCTATGCTACTGGCATTGCGTATTCGGTTAATTTGCTTCTGACACTGAGAACACCTTTCTAGCCGGTTCGTTATATGAATGTTTACCTGCCTTTTTTTACCATTAGTGGTCTTAAATATAGAGGGTTCACATTCATTATCGAATGCAAACCAATCGAACCAGACCCCTTATGGTCCTTCACGGAAGTGCGTCATAGTGACAGCCTACAAATAGGATGCTCACGACAACGTGTGCTCAAGCACACGTACTGATTTCTCTACTGTCCTCAGTTCGTGCACACTGTATCAGCCGTATTTCGGTACTATGTAGTAAGAGGCATGCCAACTAATGAAAGTTCACCCATTGTCTCCACGTTCTGTGACATCGCCCTTTCAGCGTCACAGAAAGAGTTCCTTGGAAACAAAGTAGCGCTTCGAAATGTCAGTTGCAATTCATTTTATTAGATGTTTGAACAACATAAAATGATTAACAACATTGGTGGTCTCGCAACCCGGAGGTGGGTGGTTGAACCACATCACACCCTGCGAGAAAAAAAGCCCCCTGATGGGCAGTTGTACGAGCTTTCACGCTCCTTCTATAAAGGGAACTTTTTCAAGATGCAAATGAACAAGATACAGATGAACTAAAATTTCCCCCAGTTGTCGTTTTTGATAGCACCCTAGTTGCACTTGCGCCCGAAACTGAACAAAAATGAATAGCTGAAAAGTTACCAATACCACTCGCCCTATAGTGGCGTAGTGGTTTTGGCGTTGCGCTGATATGCCGGAGGCCGCTGGAACAAATCTCGGCCGCGACAGCCGCACTTCTATGGCGGCGATATGCAAGAAACACCGGTGTACCGTGCAATGGACGTACATTCAAAAGCCCCAGCTGGTCAACATTATTCCGAAGTCCCCTACTGAAGCGTATCTGATAATTATAACGAGGTTTTGGCGTACAAATACCACAATTTATTTTTAATTTAGGTAATCAATACCATCTGCACGTGACGTCGTTCAATTGCAAAAGTAGCGTCAGCATGATTACGTAAATACATGCGCACTTGTTATGGATGTAGACGCCTATTGTTTTTTATCTGTGAGATATGTAGATTCCTAGAAAACTGCCTCGTATTATGCCGACGTGCTCTCAGCCATTTTTATAGCGTTTTGTTATTGCTGAAGCACTGCCTGTTTCTTTTCTATCAGCCACCTTATATGCGCCCCCATTTTATCTTGTAGGTCTTTTAAATTTCATTGCTCTTCTTCTTTCTGGGGTTTTACATGCCAAAACCAGTACTGATTATGAAGCACGCCGTAGTGGAGGGCTCCGGATTAATTTTGACCACGTGGGGTTCTTTAACGTGCACTACAATGGAAGCACACGGACGCTTTTGCATTTCGCCTCCATCGAAACGCGGCCGCCGCGGCCGGGATTCGATCCCGCTACATCGTGCTCAGCAGCGCAACGCCTTAGCTGACTGAGCCACCCCGGCGGGGTGAATTTCATTGCTCAACTTGTTCGACGGGACAAGGACCAAGTCATGCGTGGCGATTGGCTCATTCCTGCCCCGACCACATTGTTGATGACACTGAGTGATAACGAAATTACGGGTTAATGAAAGATATTTAACGCGTGGCGCCATTATTTTTGTTAGCGATCCGTTTGTTTTGAACTGTCGGCTTGAGAGATAGGGCCCCAGGCAACGTAGCCCTCGTAATGAAGTAGGTATCCGCGGGTCCCAGCTAACGCGGGAAACCTGTTTAAAAGAAGGAACTACGAGACACAACGATTGGGCCAACGGTATTTTCTCAGCAGTCGCCTTTGGTACACTGGTTAATTGCTGGATAGGTAATGAGTCAAAATTATTGCCTAAATTTAAGATTATTCACATAATTGCGTAATTTCGAATGTCAAATTGTGCATCGCACTTGAACACAATATACTCAGCAGTTTTCAGCGCGCTACATTTTTCCGAGTAATTTATTCTGCGATTGAGATTTGTGGCACAAAACGAGAAAAAAAAATACGAAGGGAAGACGGGAATGCATGTTCCGCAGGCGCGGTAGGAACGTTCTCAACTATGGACTTCAAAGAATCATCATCAGTTATGTCCACTGCAGGACGAAGGCCTCTCCCTGCGCTCTCCAGTTACCCCTGTCTTGCGCTAGCTGATTAAAATTTCTACCTGCAAATTTACTAATTTCATCACTCCACCTAGTTTTCTGCCGTCCTCGACTGTGCTAACCGATGGACTATATTAGAGTTACAGAATGGGTGCCAAGAGAAGGGAAGCGCAGTCAAATAATCAAAGCTATACTTAATGGCTGACTTGGTGACCGCGAAAAAGCGACAATCGACACTGTAGCTGTTGGCTGCTGCAACATAACAAGCAAGCAGCCACGTCACGTTGTTTGTTAGAGCTATTGCGCACCGGCTTAAGGCGGCGATGAGAAATACGACTAAATCTGTGAGGACGGGGACTCGACGTCACAAAATTCTACGGTCTTCTTCTTCTGGACCCCGGCACACACCGACGTCCCGCTCGCGGGCAACGAGGCTGCCCATGCCGCGGCTCGAGTTCTCACTCGCCCAGCCGTGGCAGACTACGTGGCCGCCGCCACAGCTCCCGAGTGCTGGGCGTCGGATCTGCCGGATCGAGACACTACCACAGACACGCTGCAACAACAATCACAATGGCTGTGGGGCGATCGCCTGACCACGTTCAGAGACCTCACACAGCACTACAGACTCGAAAGACGCAAATTTCCGCCACCACACGTTAAATTAAGCAAGAAAGAGGCCGTAAACTTACGCTTACTACAAACACACAGTTACCCAAGTCCGGCAGTCTTACGCCACTGTTACCCTAGCTTATATCCGACTGATGCGTGTAAAGCGTGCGGACTCGGAGCAACGCTGCGACACATGCTCTGGAAATGTGCCGGCAACAACGGTAGTGAAACCGCTACCGTTCGCGACGTGCCCATAACGGCAGGCGTTACTGGATTAAAGGAAGCCTCGAGCTCGCTCATTCCCGCCTTTGCCCCGGCTGCTGGGGCCGCCGGGGTCCTTCTCCGTCAGCGTCGCCGCCGCTTGGAGGCGGCCCTGAAAAGTTCGGAGCTGGAAGACCAGCTCTGGGCCGTCCGGCAAGCCTAAGATTCCGCCCGAGTCCAAGTACTTCGAGCCGACTCCTGAGGCCACTAAAAGCAAAGTGCCGGCGCTTTAAATAAAGTTTATTTCTTCTTCTGAAGGCAGCGAAAAAAACAAAGATGCAATTTGAGGCTGCTTGTTAGTAGTAGCAGCCAACAGCTACGCCGTCGCTTTGTCAGTTTTTCGTGGTGACTAAGTCAGTCACTGAGTATTGATTCTTTAAAAAGCAATTTGAGAGCACTGCTGCCGTGCGCGCGAAGCGCGTTTGTCCACATTCACTTCACAATGTTTTTCGCGTTTTGCGCAACAACTTTCAAACATGAAAAATATAACTGGGGAAAATAAAGCAAATTGAGAACTGTTAAATATAGTGTTTTCGAGGGCGATGCATAATTTACAATTCGGCAATCGAGCCTATGAAATTATGCAAATAATTATATACTTGAGTACTAATTTTGGCTAATTAGCTAATCAATAATAACGGAAACATTCGCCAGTGTGCGCAAGGTAATGGCTACGTGTGAGAGGGACGAGAAAGCTGCCCATATTTTTGTTCGATATGAGCGTCTTATGAGTAACCATTGCCAATTGTGTTCAGAAACACATGTGCAGAAACGTAGGAGCTTTGACGAGTAAGCGCTCCTACTCTTCTACTTTCTCTTCTACTTTTTTATCCTTGGAAGCACCAACCTCGCTTTTCTTGCAGATCAGCGGGATTGGAAGTTGACCACGGCGGAATTTTCATGGGGCCTTAGTTATTCTAACTTACAGCCTATTGGCGTGGGTTCTTAAAGTGACGAGCACGAGTGACCTGTAATCCTATGCAACACCTGTAAGAACAACACCTGGTTCCCGATCCTGGCTCGCGGTGGATCAGCGAATATGTGCACAAGCATTTCCCTGGAATCGTATTCGTCCGTCGCGCTGCCTCTGATTTGCAATCGCTGGAATAAGTGACGAAAAACCGTCCACGCAGCAGCACAGGTACCCAAGGCACGTGGCCCAATTGATTGAGTAGAGCTTCGTTTCCGAAAAGTTTTAAAGGTTTCTGCAAGTTCTCAGGACGCAACTAAAATGCAGCAAACGGTGAAGAAGAGAAGGCGAGTAAATCTAGAGAAACTGGAGTATTCGGTGCTCATAATCAAGGTGACGCTAATTAGAGCATTGCAGTAGTTTTTCAGAGCCATTATTAGAAACGGGATAGTGTAGGCGCCGCCAACTTAGCCGATGAACTGTTGCATAAGTACAATCACACGGGACTTGATCAGTCGTAATACCATTGCACACCAAGACAAGCTGTACCACTGCAGCGGCCGACAACAGTGCTCGCGAGTAATATTCATTGTAGACCAGGCAAGGTCATTCAGAGCATGGGCTCCCGGCGAAACCAGCACCCTATGTGGAATCAGCGTGCAGCCGTCTTTGTTAGCGAACTCTACCCTGGTAAGTTGTTGTGAGTAGACTTTGTCGGCATCAGTTATAGAACAAAGTTATACCATGTATGTAATAGGGAAGTCCTGAAGAGCTTCACGCACATGCGTGCGAAGCTGTAAGAGCCACAAGGTCTCCATACTGAACTATGCAAAAGTAGGATGCAGTCGACACCATTAATTCGACCGCAGCAGTATTGCAACGTTTGGTCGGATTATCCTTAAGGCGGAATAACCAACCGGCGGCAAAATGAACGGGTACAAATAATTTTAGCTGCTTGAAGTAGTCCGCCTTCATCGACAAATTACTACACTATTTCAACACCTATTAAAGTCGTCGTTACCTGTAGAGTTTGGGGGTTGCACTAGGTATAGACGCGAGCACACGAAATACTCGTAGAAACGCACAGGACAACGCTGGTACTATTTGCGGTTCTCGCGTCTGTACCGGCTGGAACCCCCACACTGTTATCATGCTCCAACTGGCCCAGCAAGCCACATTAGTAGGTTACCTATACAAGTGCCTCACAATCCTAAGCCGCAACATTGGCGCTGACAAAGTCGTCAAATAAGACATCGCCTAGAGCACCGCAAGTCGTCATCATTTCACAAGTCGCTGACATCAGAGTCGTCACCTAGGATACCAGTATCGCTATCTCTTAATTTTTTTTCATGCTTTCAGTAACCGCTGAGGGGGCACCAGCTTGGTCCAAATAACCGAAGCTATCAACTTTCGCTTTCGAAAGAAACGAGTTTTTCTTGCATAGACATGTATGGCTTCTTGCCCGAACTTTCCAATACGTCCGAATTAAGCAAGAACTCGAATAACCAAGGTCCAATTAGCGAAACTCGGCTGTTTTATCGCGGTTCAATCGAATGAAGTAGTATGCTTCCCACTGCTGGTGGCAGAAGCGCAGTCGATAGCGGCGAAAAACAAAATCTTCCAGAGCATTCGAATACTTCGGTTATTTACGGCATACGGTGATATACACGGTGATATACGAAGGTGAAATACATCCACCAACTCTTCCAACTACCTTGGCATTGTCCTTACACATTACCTCTCCTGGTCAGCACACATTGAAAAAATACCACCTAAAGTCTCACGTACGCTCGGGTATCTTAAACTTAACCTTGAGATGTCCCTGTCTTAGCAAGTGAACTCTCCTATTAGACATTCATTGGGCCTTGTTTCGATCAGGGCTCCGAAGATGCAGGAACGTCAGCCACCTTGATTGAGTAAGAATTGTAGGCGTTGGCCTGACATTCAGGACGTTTTAAAACACGTGTTTATACATTCAAATAATTTGCAACAGCATATTAAATTGATACAGAGAACTGAGCTTCAAGTTCAAGCTGCCGATATACGCGAAGCGACCGCCTCGACATATATGCCTTCCGTCATCCCGGACACGTAATCTTCCCCGATCAGTGACACCATCTTCGGCCAATCTAGAGCTTTCCATACATTTTTCCACTGAGGAAAATGTAAAACAAAGGAGTCTTCGCAGTAGAAGGGCGGGAAGGGGAAGTTTATTTCCGGAAGGACCATAACGACGTGTCCATACTGGCCGTTCGAATCAGTCCAGAAGCCCAAGATCACGAGCGAGCCGCTCGCGCTGAGCGCGCTAGTCGCCGTCGTCGTCCTCTTCCTCTAATATTTAACATACTCCGGGGCCTGAGGTGGTGAGTTCTAAAGGGTACAATTTCTGCACAGGTCGGATCATATGTGAGCCACTGAGTATTTTAACTTTACATGCACGGACGTTGCCATCTTTACTTTGGATGCAGTCACTTACTACACCACTCTTCCAGAACATTCTGAGAGCTTTATCTTCGTGAATAATCACAACATCACCTTTACTGATGCTATAAGCTTTTGATGCTTTCCTCAAGTGAACGCTTCGAAGTGTCAGTAGATATTCACGAAGCCATCGCTTCCACAATCTTTCCATTATTAGCTGCCTGTGGACCCACAAACTGAGCAGCTCAGTCTTTCTTTCTCCCCGTTTATCCGACGTTTTAGGATTAGACAAGAGACGGCTGCCTAACAAAAAAAAAATGAGACGGGGTTAGAATGTCTGGCTCTTTAGGAGAAGAGTAAATGAAAGTTATGGGTCTGGAATTCACAACGGCTTCTGTTTCAGTCAGCAAAGTGCTCAGTTGTTGTAGGTCAACAGACGCCCTTCCCTATAACTTGCGAAGGCACCATCTTCACAATCCTAACTAACCGCTCCCAAAAACCACTCCACCAAGGAGCTCTCTCTGCAATAAATTTCCAAGTTATGCCGTGGGTATAACAATACTGGCTGACTTCCTCTTTCCTCAACAACTGGTGCATGCTAGCTAGCTCACGTGCAGCTTTCTTAAATGTAGTAGCGTTGTCTGAGTAAACTATTCGCGGTGTTCCACGTCTTGCACAAAATCTTTTGAAGGCCATGAGGAAAGCGTTTGTAGTAAGTCCAACCACATGCTCAAGGTGAATTGCTCTAACTGCTGCACACGTGAACAGCACTATGTACACTTTAACGCCACTGCAATGTTTCACAAAAACTGGCCCTGCAAAGTCAACTCCCGTAACCTCAAAGGGGCGCGAATTGCACACACGATCACTGGGAAGCGGGGCTGCCGGCGCACTCGGAGCCTTGAGTCGGAAACGAGCACAAATCACACATTTTCGGAGCACTCTCTTCACTGCTTGTCGCACTCTGGGCACCCAGAACCGGGCGCGAAGTTCATTTAATGTGTCACCAACACCGCCGTGGAGCACAGTTTTGTGAGCTTGCAAAATGACGAGTCGCGTGACCGGGTGGTTGCACGGCAGCAGCACACGCGTCTTTTCGTTGTATGTGACATCGGCGTTCTGAAGGCGAGTTCTAATCCTCATGACGCCCTTTTCGTCGATAAAGGGATGCAGGTCTCTTATGGGCGACGTCTTGTCGAGGTCTTTTCTCACTTCAAGTTGGGCTCTCTCTTTGGCATAGGTATCTGTCTGCATTTGCTTGAACCAGATGTTCTCAGCTTCTCGAACATCAGTAGCTGTAAGTGATCCTTCTGTATGCGACGTTGGCGATCTACAGTTGTCCACGAAGCGTTTACCCATGCTGTCTCTCTTACCATTCTTAACCAAGAACTAAATCGTTCGGCACTGAAAAGTGGTTCTCTTATCACGCTCACCAGTACAGGAACGTTTGTTTGTAACTCGGAAGAAACTTGTTCGTCTTCCGGTCCAGAATCTTGAGCGTCAGATGTCGTTGGCCAACTATTTGCCGCACGTAGAGGGCAGTTAGGTCCTTTCCACCACAGCTGGCTATTTCGAAGGTTTGTGAGCGAAAGCCCACGCGTCAGCAGATCATCCGGGTTTTGTGTTCCCGGACAGTGATGCCACTGGTATGGATCTGTTACTTGACGTATCTCGTTAACTCTGTTATAAACAAATTGCTTCCACTCGGTTGCCGTGCTTTGTATCCAACAAAGCGCTACAGTTGAGTCCGTCCACAGGTGCTCTTCTATTTTCCATTGTCTCGACTCTAGAGCCTCCCGCAAGAACTTCAGGACTCTAGAAGCCAGAACCGCTGCTATCAATTCCAAACATGGTAACGTGATCCGTTTGATTGGAGCTACTCTACACTTGGAAAATAGAAGCTGTACATCAACGTTACCGCATTTATATTGCGTTCTCAGATAAGCTACGGCACCGTAAGCAATAGAACTGGCATCAGCAAATACGTGAAGCTGGGAGCTTGAAGGCTTGTCCAATAATAACTTCAGCTCACACCTGGGAAGTTCGTGTCTAAGTTGCTCAGGCATAACTTCTTCCCACGCTGTGCCGTGCTCCCACAATCTCTGAAAGAGGACTTTCATCCTAACGATGAACGGTGATAGCCACCCTAATGGATCGAAAATCCGTGTGGTCGTCTGAAGGACACATCTCTTGGTGTCGTTCTGCTTTTCGAGAATCTGCAACAGAGATTCCATGTTTAGAATAAGCTTGTCAGCAGCTGTGTCCCATAGCAAAGCAAGAACTTTCGTAGGAGCCATTGCGGAGACAGAGTCCAATCTATCAGTGATGTACTTTCTTAGCTCATCATCATTGGTGGACCATTTTTGCAGCTTCATGCCCGCTTTACTCATGATGAGATTTGCGTCTTTATATAGAGGGAAAGCTTCTTTTGAAGAAGGAAATCCTGTGACAAGATCGTCAACGTAAAAATTCTCGGCAAGTTGCAAGGCATATGATCTCAGCGCAGGATCGACGTGCTTGAAATGATACTGGAGCGTCGCTGTTAAGAGGAATGGACTTGCTGTAGTTCCAAATGGCACTCGTGTCATCCTATACTCCACTATATTCGGCACATGTTCACTTGACATTGGCGTGCTGTCAAACCATAAAAACCGCTAGGCGTCGCGATCAGGCTCTTGAATGCCGATTTGAAGAAACGCCTTTTGTACATCTGCAGTAATTCCAATCATGTGTAGCGTGAAATTCACAAGCATTTTAACCATGTTGTTGTTGATCTTGGGTCCTTTTTCTAATAATTCGTTCAGAGACGCTGCTCCATGCGTGTGTGACGAGGCATCGAAGACCACCCTCAGCCATGTCGTCGAGGATGATTCCCTGATAACATCATGGTGTGGCATGTAGTAACATCTCTCTGCCACGTCTTTTGCGTTGACTCTTTCAGCGTGATCATCCAGTTCATACTGCCTGACTGCCTTGTCGTACTGCTGAAGAAGCTCCTCGTTACTACCAAATCGCAGCAATAAACCGTGTAGGCGTCGAACCGCAACACTTCGGTTGTCTGCTAGGTATGTGTTGACAGATTTCCACGGTAGCGCTACTTCGTACCTCCCGTTCTTGAATGCTATGTTCTCCGTTAATTGCCGGACCACTTCATTTCCATGCTCGTCGTGGGTAGAAGGGTCAGAAATGCCTATGCTGTCTAGATCCCAGAAGTGCTGTAAGGTTTCAGACACCTCAGTCTCTGTGCAACTCGTGCGAAGGACGCAAACGTGCGTGCGGACTTCTTTAAAAATGCGACCGTCGCATGATACAGGCCCTTGAAATGTCCAGCCAAGCTTGGTGTTGATCGCAGCAAGTCCTGTCACTTCGTCGTGAGTCCAAACATCGTTTAGCACGAGCTTCCACATTTGGTCGGCTCCAATGAGCAAGCTTATGCCACTTCTGTTTTTAGGCCAGGAAGCGATACAAAGTCAACAATAAACTTCTTTTCATTAGCCAGCTTCTGCACAAATGACTGTGACTGTGGAGGTTCAAGCAAGTGAGCACAGATAAACGGAACCTCCAAAGCCTCGATTTCGTGCTTGGAGCTGTCAAATTGGCTCATCAAAGTCACCTTAACCAAGTTGGGCTGCTCTTTTGGCGCACCGCTCGAACCACCGAACGCTTTCACATCAACATCTACCTTCTTCAGTGTTGGCAGGCTCAGTTTTCTGGATATATCTTCTCTGATAAACGTTCTCTGGCTCCCGTTGTCCAGGACCCCTCTTATATAGCAAGAATTGCAGTCAATTAGAACCCATACTCGGAACGTCTGCAGTATTACGTCATTTTCAAATAAATTGCTTGTAGGTGCCTGTGCGGCAGCATGCAAGCTCGGGGTTTGTCGTTCACTCGGTTTCTTCTTGCTAGCTGTAGTTGGGGTCACAAACAGCTGTTGCGTGCTTGCCTTTACAGGTAGCGCAACGGATGTTGCGTCGGCAATCTTTCGAGCGGTGGCCTGATATCGTGCACTTCAAACATCTGCCCGATTGGCCAAAAGGCTCTTCTTCTCCTGCAGGCTTATTGTAGAAGTGCACGTTTCCGTAACGTGGGTGGCTGAAAGGCAGAAAAAACAAGTACCTTTCGTCTTGCTGGATTCGTTGTGTAACACGGAGGCGGTAGGCGGGGCACAGGTCTTCCTGTCACTCCTTCCATCGTGCGTGTCACGAACGCAGAAATCCTGATGACCACTTTTTTCACGGGCTTCGACCTCCAGTCGGAGATAATCCAATAGATGGCGCAGCTCCGTCTCTGACGACTGGATCTCGTCGGGCTTTTGTAGTAAGCTCTGTCGCTTGTAGTGTTCCACCCCGATGTCATTGGGGATCGCTTTCGTTATAATCTCGACGAGCATCGCAGCGTATGAAAGCTCCGATCGTCCAAGAGCCTTGAGACCTCTCACGTTAATATGTACGGTATTCAGGAGATTCCTCATAGCGGTCACGTCAGTAGAAAACCTCAATGGTCTCAGCATACGAAGATTCTCCAAGTACTTCTGCTCGATGATCCTCACGTTGCCGAAGTGGTTGGTTAGAATTTCGATGGCATCTGCATATGATGCGTCCGTCACTTGAATTCCCTCGATCGCTTTGGCCGCTGGTCCAGCCAAAGGGGTTTTCAAGTAGTGAAAGCGGTCGATGTTCGTTAAACTGGCATTTTCGTGGACGGCATGCTTGAACATGTCCCAGAAGGGCTGCCACTGTTGCACTGTTTCATCGAAGTGAACCAAGTCGAGCTTCGGAAGTCGAGAAGCACCGACAACTGGTGTTGAGGTATCACCGAGGGCACGATGTCCTGAGATCGTACCTGAAGCTGAGGCGTCGTTAGACGTCGGTAGGCCTCTATCCGCGGTCGTTTGAGACTGAAGCTGTTCGATGTGGTGACAGAGAAGGGACAAGGTTGCTGCCGCGTTGTCTTCATAATCCGCGACCGAGATGTAGTCTTCGGATGCTTGCTCGTCCGTGAGGTAACCCTCCAACTGTTCGTTGAGCACCCGTAGTCCGTAGTTGCAGTTCTTCAGTCTGTCATGCAGCACTCGAAGCGCCGGAGCGCTAAACTGACTCGATTCCATGAGTTGGCTTGCCTCGTTTCGGAGACGCGTGTGCAAAGCTCGTTGGGTCACAGAGTCCCGGGTTTCGGCACCAGAAAATGTAAAACAAAGAAGTCTTCGCAGCAGAAGGGCTGGAAGGCCCGAAGGACCGTAACAACGCGTCCATACTGGCCGTTCGAATCAGTCCAGAAGCCCCAGATCACGAGCGAGC
This sequence comes from Dermacentor silvarum, assembly GCF_013339745.2. Lineage (NCBI taxonomy): Eukaryota > Metazoa > Arthropoda > Arachnida > Ixodida > Ixodidae > Dermacentor > Dermacentor silvarum. The sequence continues at coordinate 119,368,864 of NC_051155.1, forward strand.
CGCTCGCGCTGAGCGCGCTAATCGCCGTCGTCGTCCTCTTCCTCTAATATTTAACAGAGACCTTAGCTCAAAACACACGATTACCCTGTCCGCGACAACGATGTGGCAGTCCGTGCCCGTTTGTATTCCATATGAGCATCTGTGTTCAGTTCGTTCTTTTGTCAGTCAGCCCAGAGATGGGAGGGAAAAGACAAAGGCACATAAGTCATCGATGATAGAGCCCGCAGGCCCCGCACTCCTCTCATTCGACGTGCTTTGCCTCGTTCCATGGTTAACAATTCGCTGCCACTGCTTGATTTGTCTTGTGCTGCTTCTTGCGGCTGTAATACCTACCCTGACAGCTTCTTTGCTAGGGTTAGGGTTTAAGGCCGAAAATGGTCAGTCAACTGCCGCATCTATGTGCCCCGTGCCGTGGGTCAGTGACTGGTTACGCAGGGTCAACGCACGATCAGAACAGCCCGTCCACTGGCAGGAAAACTTCTGGCAAGGGGCAGCTAACTGATCGGTGCCTCGTGAAGATGCCTGGTCAGTGCAGAAGGCTCAGCTCCGGCCCGAAGTCTCGCGCCCATTGCGAGAAACATCTCCATGATCAATAGCCATCTTGGACGAAGGTGTCTCTCTGCAGGTCGTAGGCCAGGAACTCGCATTAACCATCAAATCCGCACAGTGCCACAGCAGCGACAAGACAAGCAAAAAAACCTTCTGCGTGATATGTCAGGTTATCATACTCTCTCCCAGCACTGATTCGGCGATTATAACCACCGAGCGTTATTAAGGTAGGCTTATAGGAGCGTTTTCCAGACGGCCTTAAAGAAATTTGAAACGTTAGCGTAGGTCACGTTCTGATAAATTTTGTTTCAATCGGATCCTAAAGATGGCAGAGCTTATGCAGCTCTGAGCAAACTACGAACAAACGGCAAATGTTAGAAAAGTAAAAGAAAATAAAAACTACCCTTAGCAACTTCAGTACATTACTCTCACACGAATAAAATGCGGACGAAAATAACAAAAAGAAAAATATAAGCGAAGGCTCTCAATTAGCCCAACCCTACAATAAACTTGAAAGCCTATATTGAGGACATGTGTGTTTTAAGTGCTAAGCACTTAAGGGGCCCGGACTGTCGGCGTGCAATGGGATCTCATGTCGTCGTGGTCACGCGTAAAAACAGGGGGCAAACAAGTGCAGAATTGATCAAAACCGGTTCAAAATTAACTATCATGATTCAGAAGAATGTAAATAATAGGAATAATCAAGAATTGGGTACACCAATTAGCAGAAACTCGTGAAGATAGTTAAAATCTTGAAACATGACGTCATGTTGTCGTGGTCACGCGCAGAAAAAGCAGTGGCTCCATGTGCGTAGCGGTTTCCCAGCAGTTGTGCCTTAGCACAGATGTCAAAACAGATTATGTAATGCTAAACACAAGATAAACACAGGATAAAACAAGATAAAACAAGATAAACTAAAGAAAAAACACAAGGGAAACACCACTGAATTACTGCTTCGCACTTCCCCACCTTTCACGTTGAGTGGAACTGAATTACCGCCGAGCTTACCAAGGCCACTGTCCTGGACAGGTACCCAATTGTTTTAGGCGCGATGCACCTTATGCGCTCGGGCTGTGGGCGTCTCCTGTCGTCGTCGTCACGGTGAAGCAAGCGGCTCGTGCTCGCGCTGGGCACGCACTCGTGCCACTGCTCCCCGTGTTCGTCGTCGTCGTCGTCTTCCACAGTTGGCTGCGTTGCCGCTCATTATTCCAGCGTAGAATTTCACTTCTGTTGTCGTAATGGAGAGGCCGCATTTACGGGATTGTGAGCCATTGCTAAAGGCAGTATGAGCCCATTAGCGGTGCATCACTGCATGTTTCGCACCTCCCCAGGTTTCACGTTAGTGCAGCTGCATTTTGCTCAATGGGTCATTTGACACTAACGCATCAGATTTAATTCACCGCTCAAACCAAGCGTACGACTTAACTTGTGCTAACTGTAATAACTAATAAAAATTATGTGGATCCCACGCACTGCGGGAGCCAGTGTACGTGAAGCTTTTTTTCCCCTGCCCGTTGTGTATCTATACTGGAAAATATGCTCGACTGAGCCACACTGTCGCAGTAGGCGACCCAGTTGGAGCCATAATACCTCGCAGTTGACAGAATGGGCAGTGATTTCTCTCGACGACGAAACGCCAGCCGGCCGATTAACGGCGAACCTTCTGAGCAGCCTATTCTAATCACTGCACACTTTTTCTCTCAAGTGTCATAGGCATCTTTGCTTGCAGGTATATTTCGACTACTCCAATGGCAGGGTTCTCTTCTCCGCCTTCGTCCGGATTACTCAGAACAGCTCCAAGAATAGTATCACACGAAATGGATAAGCCAACGTTAGTAGAAAAAATGGGGATCATCGCCGGGTAACATGTCCAAGGGCCCAACGATGCGTACTCGAACTACCACTTCTCTTGTGTGGCAGATGATTCATAAGCCTCGAAAGAAAGAGAAAGCAAAGGCGCCTTTTTAACAATGAAATTCGTGACTACGGTCGAAAAGACTCAAGGAATAAACACAACATACGGAGTTGCTCGTTCGGTCGATGCTACCTGCCAGTGCCATCGTATCTAATGAGAAACGTACTGGGCACTGCTCACCAATTCAACTCTTAACTAAACCCATTCATAGAGTTGTATATAAAAGTTTTAAAAAAATTCAGAGCCCTTCCACTACTGGAAGCCAGCGAACTTGTGACGATGGTGGGTCTGCTGTAGTGAACATTGCTATAGTGAATTTACATATTATCATTATTGATTATATTGAGCGTCTTCGGAATGTTCGTGAAAAAGCAAGGACACCAGTGTCTTGTTTTCTCCCGGCACGACGACAAAGTAGCGCGTTTGTTGCACCAAGTCTGCCCCATCGTCCCAGACTAGCGTATGAGCCACAGCGTTCATAGCTGCGGTACACTGTACGGTAGCGTCAGGGTCCTCTGAGGTCTCTCTCGCTCCTGCTCTCGGAGGATCATACCCACATATCCAACGCTGGTATGAGCCACACGTGATTTCTTTCTTACCTTTCTTCTTTCCTTCTCTTTCTTTCTTTCTGTTTCTTTGCTTCCGTCCAGCCTTTTTTTCCTCCCTTCCTTCCTTTCTTCTTTCTATCTTTCTTGTCCCTCGCTCATACCCGCATATCCAATGCGGGTATGCGCCACACGCGATTTAATTATAGTTAATCATGACGTAACTGACGAGCATGTGGTGTTATTGATGTCATGGCCTATCAGGCATGTCAGTCATCCGTTTTGACACCGTTTTGACAACTGTCGGGAAACCACCACGAAAATGGAGCCAAACCGCCACGCCCCTGGAGCCGAAATATGATGATGATAGCTTTTTCTTCACGTGGACACGATCCTGGGGAAAGTAGCCCGTAACAGCTTCGCTGTAAAAACCTCCACTCTATGTACGAGCAAAAAACTTTTAAATATTGATTATGCAAACGTGCATCAGCAAAGAAAGCTTCTAGAATGATAACTGTGATCCGCATCCCTTACTCTGTAAGCATTAAATAACCAGACTTTGGTTTGTTCCTGCGATCCAGCAATCTCAATGCTTAACTACAAAAACCAGCGTGACCGCGTGCCAACGCTGTCGCAAAACCTGCTTCGTACTTTCATTCGCGTAACTCGCTCGTAGAAAAAAGATCAACAAAAAATTGAGCCTAACCCTCAGTAAGGAAAGGAAAGAAAAAATGCATCACGCTCTATGTACAAATAAGAACTGACCGGCGCGTCCACTTTAACAATAGCTCCTCACTTAGGTTGCATTCGACGGGGTCGCAGTCCGAAAACTTTTGGCGCTAGCCGAGGACAATAAAGGGAGCAATACTGGAGCAAGACTGGAGTCACCTACCACTCTGTGCCGCCGAACCTTGCTTTCCACTCCCTCGAGGGGAGGCAGCACACACGGGGAGAATATCCATTCTCCTGTTGTGCTTGCTTGCACGCTGCCTGCCCCTTCAGTGGCATTCAGACTTGTCTCGGCAAAGTTGAACATCTCAGCGGGACCCTTCCTTGTGAATACGTGCCCTGCTCTGCTACAATGGGCCCTTGGCCACGCTTCCGCTTTCCCAAACGGCACAATGAACCCTTTGCCGTTTTGCGCGATGGCCTGCACCCTTGTCTTACCTGCTGCGGCGTGGCGTCTCTCACGAGCTTTGTCTGGGCCGAAGAGTTTGCTTTCTTTTTGTGCCAAAGTCATCTGAAAACGTTTTTCGTGTGAGGCGGTCACTTATATTACTTTTGAAAACCCCGAGCATTGGGTTCCTGTTCTTCTCGGCCGCCATGCCATTTTCATCTACTTTTCACTATTCTGAGCAGTCGTTCAAGTGCTGAGGCCCGAAGTAGGCTTTGAGCGCCTCCTTGAACTGGGCTCCTAGGGCTGCTGAAACAAGCTTAACGCCCACAAGCAACGCTCTCTGTAATGGTCACTACCTTTACTTCCGCGACATCCTTGCCCTCTACCTTTAGCAATGCCGGAGAGTCACCAAGTACTGAGGCCCGAAGAAGGTATCGAGCTCCTCACCGCCCCATAACGGTTACTGGAACAAGGCTCGTTCCCGCAAAGAGCGCTCCCTAGGATGGCCGTTTAATCATCTTCGGTGAACACATGCATTGCGCCCTATGTGAAGCTAGAGCCCTGAGGTTTATTTATAGCCTTGTGCGGCGGCGGGTCCTTTCTTAGCTCGACCGCCATAGTATCTCGGTCTACTGTAGACAATTGCGCAAACTCGCCTATTTCCTAGGCACGAGGAAGGTGTCCAGCACCTCCTTAAGCTTCTCATGCGTAGTGAAACAATCCTTGTCCTCTCAACGAACGCTTCCCGAAATTCCCCATGTTTTCAGACCAGCGATGACCTCGCTCTTCACACGTTCTATCGCTCACGACCTCGGACTTCCTATAGACGAGAAAACGATCGCGAGAAGGCGCCACTGCACCTCCTGACAGCGCCCCCAATGTGGAAATGTCAAGCAGCACGGCCGCGCCGTGGTGCAGTCGCCGCTTTGTTTACATTGTTTCACCCGCGCTTTCCTTTGCAGCTCGTGCTCACAGCGTTCTGTTTTCGACAGCGCCAGATCGCCTGCTTGCTGAACAGTGATGCAAAGACTGCAATGCGGTTTCAAGGAGGCTGCCGACGCCGACAGCTTTTTTCGCGGCGGCAACCTCTAGAAAGGGGAGCGTCTGCTTCCACACTTCTATGGTGTTGAACATATTGTGGGCGGTGATGTGACAGTGAAAGCAAAGTGCGTGTCGGAGGTGTCCAACAAGATTGTATACGACATCGAGTTAGAGGTGCACACGGAGTTCAGTAATTTAATCACTTTTATTTCTATATATGGTGCAGTCACAAAGCGGTCATGCATGCTTTGCAGAGGCGTGCAGAGACGGTGACGATTGTGGTTGGTTTCGTTGGTCGCTGGGCGCGCACACACGGCTTCTCTCATTTTGGTTCCCAGGAAGTGGCATCAGCACTGTCAGCACAGAAAGATCATATGCATTAGGCACCAATAAGCCAATAAAATTAATTAACGATGTAAGTACTGCACATGCGAATAATGCCTTATATCATGCTGTTTAAACCTTTAATGTATACCATGCCTTACTCAATGCAGATCTTAGAGTCATGGCAACTCATTGCATTAGTGAGCAAGGTATCTTCTCATTGCTCATGATAAATCGCTCGTACAAACTGCTCCGCGAAATGAACCCAGATCCCGATAACCAGCAATTGCCTTGGGACCAGCAGCACGAGCGCGAGAATGAGCGGTACATGTCCAATCAAAGTAAATCTACTTTCTCGTCGGGCGAATATCCCGCTGCAGCTAAAGTAAGCTCACACCGATGACCGGCTACTACACGAAACGAAGGCAGGAAGAGTGAAGCAGGAAGAATGTGCGAGGTGGCAATTACTTTAAAGCATGCTTGCACATCATGAACCTAGAATGCATGGCCAAGTAACAAATATAACGCGCACGTCTCGGGCTGCTGCTTTCCGATTTGCCGCTTACCGACGCACGCGATGACCGCAGCTTGCATACGGATTGCCACCACACAAAAGACAAGTAGCGCGCGGCCCCTTTTGTTGGCTGCAAAACTAGCAATTCAAGTTACAGCGTTTGGAAAAGGGATGTAATTCTCTTGAGCTCGTCCTCGCCGATCGCGAGTGAACGAACGGTACAATCAATTAAACTCGGGGGTTTTACGTGCCAAAGCCACGATATCATTATGAGGCACGCTATAATGGAGGGTCTCAGGAATAATTTTGACCACCGGGGGTTCTTAAACGCGCACAAAAATCAGAGTACATGCTAACAAGTATATTCCTGCATTTCGCCCCCATGGAAATGTGGCCGCCGTTGCCGGGAATCGAGCTCACGTCGTCGAGCTTAGCGGCGCAACACGTATGCATTTACTGCTAAGGTAACATGGTGGATGTCACTGTACGATTCAACTACGCGACACGTCTAAACAAACGCCCATGCGCTAAATACAGGCATATTACTATTGCTTTTTATCGAGCGGCCGTGATATTGCACGTGAATACGAAAGCACGTGACTTACTTGACTAGGCGCACTGCAGTTGTCCACGCTTTTCGTCTGTCCTCGTACGAGCTCGCCGGAATTCTATAGGACTTCACGGGCGGCTTTGGACCTTTCGAGGCTGTTGTGGCACTCAACAACACAGCAGTAATGCGTGCCACTGTTCCTGGTGGATGAGCTCGCGCTCGCCGTCTGGAAAAGAACGCGCTCGATGGTTCACACCGTAGAGAATACGGGCGCGTGCTGGTTCAGCGACGACCTTCGACACTTTCATCCTTCCGCCAGGGGAACATTCGGCGCTGGTGCCGCGCGGGCAAGCTTTAGGTTGCCTCGTCTATGCTCTCCATTCTTTGACACGGTTTCACATGAAGTAATGATTCGAGTTCAATCTTGACACGTATACATGTTTATCTTTCACCGGTGGCCGCTTTCCACCGGCTAAGAAATGTTAAACGTTATCGCTCGGCGCAGCACGCGCCTGTATCGGAAGTTTCTAGAACGTTATCGATGCTTCTTTCCATTGCCTGTTTTCACCGACGCTTATGTTATCTGATTGTATGACCGACGCGAATTGTCTAGAACTTTCTGGAAGACACGCGGGCATCAGGGATTAATCTGGAACCTTCGATGACTCAGGTATAAAAGCCGACGCGCTTCGCCGCTGATGAGATTTTCGACGATCGCCGACTGTGTTCGCCGCTATCGTTGTGCTTTGAGTGTAGCTTGCTTTTGTGGGCACAGGTTCGCGCAATAAACAACCAGTTTCGTCATACACAGTTTTGCGACAGTTTTCTCTACCGTCACTACTACGTGACATCTGGTGGAGGTGCTAGTCTGTTCATGCACCGAACACCCCCGCAAAGCCGCAACCCAAGCCCGAAACCGGAGGACGAGACCAACGTCGCCAAGGACCAGCGAGCTAGCCGTAGGCAGCAAGGACTTGTACCGGAGTTCGGACTTCTTCCCGAAAAGACCACTGCAATCAAGGCCGAGTCAACGACCAAAATGGCAGCACCAGCGTCCCCCATCCTGCTGCAGCAACCTCGGGAGCCACCGACTTTTCGTGGATCATCCGCTGAAGACCCTGAAACCTGGCTGGATACATACGAGAGGACCGCGACGTTCAACAAATGGAGCGACGACGACAAGCTGCGCCATGTTTATTTTTCATTAGATGATGCTGCTCGGACCTGGTTTGAGAACAGAGAGACCACCCTGGTGACGTGGGACCTATTTCGTGAGAAATTCGTGAGGACTTTCACGAATGTCGTGCGAAAAGAAAGGGCCGAAGTTTTATTAGAAACCAGAGTGCAATTGCCGAACGAGAACATCGCGATCTTCACGGAGAAGATGACTCGCCTCTTCCGCCACGCCGACCCCGATATGTCTGAGGAAAAGAAAGTTCGGTTCTTGATGCGGGGCGTCAAAGAGCATCTATTCACTGGATTGATGCGCAACCCGCCGAAGACTGTCGCCGAATTTCTTTCCGAGGCTACAACGATCAAGAAGACGCTTCAAATGCGCGTCAGGCAATACAACCGCCGTGCCCTGACCAACTACGCCGACGCTCAAGCGCTAGGCGCCGACGGCCTGCGCGAGACCATCAGAGCGGTCGTTCGCGAGGAGCTGCATAAGCTCTTTCCCAGGTCGCAGCCTCACGTGGCATCTATCGCCGACGTCATCAAAGACGAAGTTCAGCGCTCACTTGGAGTTCCCGATGTGCAGCCACAATCGCCGCAACCCCAGCCGGAAGCGCTGACCTACGCCGCCGTCACCCGTCGTCAAGGCCCCCCTCCGCGCTCGCGCCAGGGCCCCGTAACGTCGCAGTTCCGTCGTCTACCGCCGCCGCCGCCAGCACGCCCGCCCGTCGCCCAGCACAGCTACCAGAGGAAGACGGACATATGGCGCGCCCCCGACCACCGCCCGCTCTGCTATCACTGCGGGGAAGCCGGTCACGTCTACCGCCGATGCCCATACCGCGAGATGGGCCTACGAGGGTTTCCCGTCAACGCGCCGCGTCCCGATCGAGGTGAACGACCGCGCGACATCGCCGACTACCTCGCCGGAGCCCAGTGGCAACCACGACGATCCTCACGCTCGCCGTCACCAGGCCGCTACATCTCGCCGCATCGCCGTCAGTACAACGGTCCCACCCGGGGCCGATCTCCCAGCCCATACCCGGGAAACTAAAAGCAGCAACCGATGGAGGTGCGGTTGCTGTACGACGCAATGCCGAAGATCCTCCGCCGCCGCCGACGACGACGATTCGCGAATCATCACGACGAGATATCAGCACGCCGCCTAGCAACAGCCTTGACAACACATCGCCGCCGAACGAAGACCTTCCGACGCGACGTAGCAGCAGCAGAGCAAGCCGACGCAGCCGTGATCCGACGCGACGAATTAACCGCAACGCCAGACGCCGGTCTACCGATCTAGACGTGCTCATCGATGGTCATAACGTCACCGCTCTCGTCGACACTGGCGCCGACTATTCAGTTTTCAGTGGCGCGTTCGCCGCCAAGTTAAAGAAGGTGAAGACGACCTGGCAAGGACCCGATATACGGACAGCGGGAGGTCACCTAATAACGCCGGCTGGAATCTGCACAGTGCGAGTCACGGTAAACAACCGCACTTACCCGGCGAGCTTCGTAATCCTGCAGCACTGCTCCAGGGACGTCATTCTAGGCATGGACTTTCTACACCAACATGGTGCAGTCATCGACTTAAGGTCCAAGTCGATAACGCTTTCAACACACAAAGCGATACCGCCGGATGCAAGCATCAGTTACCATGCCTTGAATGTGCTTGAAGAACAAGTCACCGTTCCTCCTCGCTCAAGCGTAATGATTTCCGTCGGTACCGAAGTGTCTGCAGACATGGAGGGCGTCATCGAGGGCGATCATCACTTACTGCTCGACCGTGAAATTTGCGTCGCTAGAGGCATAGGTGAACTACGCGAAGGGAAAGCAAGAGTGATGCTCACGAACTTCAGCCACGAATATAAGCACATTAACAAAGGACCACGGTCGCCTACATCGACGAAATAGTACAAGCCAGCAGTGTTTTCGCCTTCACGGATTCTAGTGCACCTTCGACGACGACTGTAGTACCTGAACCAACTTTCGACGTCAATCAGAACCTTCCCAATCATAAGAAAGAACAGCTAAAAGCTCTGCTCCTGCAATACAAGGACTGCTTCTCGTCGTCGTCAAAAGTTCGACAAACCCCTGTCACCAAGCACCGCATTATAACCGACGAATATGTCCGCCCAATCCGTCAGAGCCCGTACCGAGTTTCGGCGCGCGAACGTGAGGCCATAAGGCAACAAGTCGACGAAATACTACGCGACGACATCATCCAGCCGTCCAAGAGTCCGTGGGCGTCCCCCGTGGTGTTAGTGAAGAAGAAGGATGGAGGCCTACGTTTCTGCGTCGATTATTGTCGCCTCAACAAGATCACGAAGAAGGACGTATACCCCCTCCCACGGATTGACGACGCCTTGGATCGACTCTACAACGCAAATTATTTTTCGTCGATGGACCTCAAAACCGCCTACTGGCAAATCGAAGTCGACGAGAGGACCGGGAGAAGACTGCCTTTATAACACCAGACGGACTGTTCGAGTTCAAGGTCATGCCGTTTGGTCTTTGCTCGGCACCTGCGACTTTCCAACGCGTCATGGATACAGTTCTGGCAGGCTTGAAGTGGCAGACTTGCCTCGTCTATTTGAACGACGTCGTTGTGTTTGCCTCAAGCATCGAAGAACACCTGCGGCGCCTTGAAACAGTTCTTCAAGCAATCAAAACCTCCGGACTCACGTTAAAGCCCGAAAAGTGCCGCTTCGCATATGAGGAGCTCTTGTTTTTGGGCCACGTCATCAACAAGTCTGGAGTGCGCCCCAAGCCTCAGAAAACTGCGGCCATCTCCAACTTTCCTCCGCCCGCTGACAAGAAGGCAGTGCGTAGATTTCTTGGACTGTGCGCCTATTACAGGCGCTTCGTCAAGAATTTTTCACTGACGTATCTCACGAAGGCCGACGTCGAGTTCAAGTGGGAGACGCCGCAAGTCGAAGCATTCGAAGAACTGAAGCAACGCCTGCAATCGCCGCCAATACTTGCGCATTTCGACGAAAACGCCGATACCGAAGTCCACACCGACGCAAGCAGCGTAGGACTCGGCGCCGTGCTTGTGCAGAGGACTGACGGACTAGAAAGGCTTGTAAGTTACGCTAGCCGGTCGCTATCGAAGGCGGAAGCAAATTATTCCACAACAGAAAAGGAGTGCCTCGCCATCATCTGGGCTACATCAAAGTTTCGCCCCTACCTCTATGACAGGCCCTTGAAAGTTGTGAGCGACCACCACGCCTTGTGTTGGCTAGCTAACTTGAAGGATCCTTCAGGCCGCCTCGCACGCTGGAGCCTGAGACTTCAAGCATTCGACATCACCGTCGTTTACAAGTCCGGGCGAAATCACGCTGACGCCAATTGTTTGTCTCGCGCCCCTGTTGAACCGCCGCCACAAGACGACCGGGATGACGACACTTTCTTGGGACCCATCAGTGCCGACGAATTCGCCGAACAACAGCGAGCCGACCCGGAACTAAGGAGCCTTGTAGACTACCTGGAAGGCAAGACCGTCATTGTGCCGAAGGTGTTCAGGCGAGGATTGGCGTCGTTCTTCTTGCAAAACGACATTCTCCGAAAGAAGAACTTCTCGCCTCTCCGAGCCAACTACCTCCTAGTGGTACCCTCAGCATTGCGTCCAGAGGTTCTGCAAGCTCTCCATGACGACCCAACGGCTGGACATCTCGGTTTTTCCCGCACTCTCGCGAGGATACAAGAAAGATACTACTGGACTCGCCTCTCTGCCGACGTCGCCCAATACGTAAGGACATGCCAAGACTGTCAGCGACGCAAAACACCGCCGACAAGGCCAGCCGAACTTCTACAGCCAATCGAGCCACCTCGCCGACCGTTCCAGCAGATCGGGATGGACTTACTGGGTCCTTTTCCGACGTCGACGTCCGGGAATAAATGAATCGTCGTCGCTACGGACTACCTCATCCGCTACGCCGAAACAAAAGCCTTGCCCAAAGGCAGTGCCGCCGAGGTAGCCCGATTCTTCGTTGAGAACATCCTCCTGCGTCACGGTGCCCCAGAAGTCCTCATCACCGACAGAGGCACGGCCTTTACGGCAGAACTAACTCAAGCCATCCTGAGGTACAGCCAGACAAGCCATCGCCTCACCACCGCCTACCACCCGCAGACGAATGGCCTCACCGAGCGCCTAAATAAGACCATCGCCGACATGCTGGCAATGTACGTCGACGTCGAACACAAGACGTGGGATGCCATCCTTCCGTACGTGACCTTCGCATACAACACGGCCGTGCAAGAAACGACGCACATGGCGCCGTTCAACCTGGTCTACGGAAGGAACCCGGCAACGACGCTTGACGCCATGCTACCAGACGTCGCTGAGGAAGAAAATCTCGACGTTGCCACTTATTTGCAGCGTGCCGAAGAAGGTCGACAGCTCGCCCGCCTGCGCATCAAGAACCAGCAGAGGACCGACAGCCGACACTACAATCTACGACGACGCTACGTCGAGTACCAGCCCGGCGACCGTGTTTGGGTCTGGACTCCGATACGCCGACGAGGACTTAGCGAGAAACTGTTGCGTCGATATTTCGGACCATATAAGATAATCCGACGTATTGGCGCACTGGACTATGAGGTCGTGCCAGACGGCATTTCGCAATCACAGCGGCGCCGGGCACGACCTGAAGTCATCCATGTGGTGCGTCTTAAACCTTTCTACGCCCGCTGACGACGTTAGGTACTTTGTTGCTTTGTTATTTTTTTACGCATGGTTTTGTTTTCGCTTTCGTGTTTGTAGCATCGGGACGATGCTTTTTAAGGGGAGGGTATTGACACGTATACATGTTTATCTTTCACCGGTGGCCGCTTTCCACCGGCTAACAAATGTTAAACATTATCGCTCGGCGCAGCACGCGCCTGTATCGGAAGTTTCTAGAACGTTATCGATGCTTCTTTCCATTGCCTGTTTTCACCGACGCTTATGTTATCTGATTGTATGACCGACGCGAATTGTCTAGAACTTTCTGGAAGACACGCGGGCATCAGGGATTAATCTGGAACCTTCGATGACTCAGGTATAAAAGCCGACGCGCTTCGCCGCTGATGAGATTTTCGACCATCGCCGACTGTGTTCGCCGCTATCGTTGTGCTTTGAGTGTAGCTTGCTTTTGTGGGCACAGGTTCGCCCAATAAACGACCAGTTTCGTCATACACAGTTTTGCGACTGTTTTCTCTACCATCACTACTACGTGACAATATGGTGAGTGCACAATCTTTTCTCCTTGGAAGTTCGCGGTCTTAACGTATTGAAGTTCTCCCTAGCAACAGTGCTACTAGAAGTCTTGCTGATAGATATCTTGCTTTTACACTAATTTCTTGGGAAACTTGTTTGCAATACGCAGGTAGCCATGCACTGGAGGAAGTTGTTCGGAATGGACCTTTAAGTCGTATGTGGAGAACTCGGGATTAGTTGTGGGGAGCACCTAAGGAAGGCGGGAGCCATGGATGTGATAGGGGCAAGCGGTAGGGATGACGAAGAGATAGTGGAGCCTAATCAGGATATTCAGGGCCAAACAGAAAGGGAAGAGCACAGAGAATGGACGAAAGTTCTCGTAGAGTAAATCCATCATCTCAGAGAGAAAAAAGGACGGTCGATGTTGCGTGTATTTAGGCATGGCGAAAACATAGGAAGTTTCCTTGCCTAAGGTAGTACTTTTCTTTCGCGGAGGTGGGACTTCAACCGTGAATTTGGTCTCTTACTTTGTTGGGGATATTTCAATGTAACGTGTTCAGCGTCTTAGCTGGCCTTTAATTCTGATGACGAGTTCTGGAAATACGATATACATCTAGCTAAGAAGGCTTTAATCGGGCGTTTCAGTATTCCGGCTTAGAGCGAGTGGAATGTCAAAGGGATGAACTAAGAGTGCATCCTCTTGAAGCACCTGAGCGCAAATGGCGGTTGAAGTCGCGGTCAAGTTCTACTTCCGTGCAAGTCCCATACGACCCATACAGTCGTCCACGACTGTATAGAACTAGCGACCAGGTTAGTAAGAAGTTGACGAGGAGCGCCGTGGTGAAGAACTACGTCGTGCAAAAGGGAGTCGGCTACATCTCTTGCGCAAGAGGTTGGAAGGGCTTTGGTGATCGCAAACAAAGTTGTATAATCAGTTGCGAGAGCAATCCACTTGTTGTAGGAATCAGACGTGGGGAAACATCCTAGGAAGTCTATACCAACATTACAGAAGGGTTCTGCAGGAAAGTCAACAGGTTGGAGTCGACATGTAGGGAGCACAGACAGCTTCTTCCGGCTCTGAAATAACTCGCAAGAAGCGAAATAGAGGCGGCTTGATCGATATAGATCAAAAGAATCGTCGCCGGAAACGGTTGTACGTATGAGATTCCCCAATGTTCAGGTCAGACAGAACAGTGGTACGAAGATGCCGGGGAATTGCAAGCAACATCTCAGGTGTACTAGATTGCATGCAATGCCAATGTAAAGTACCGCCCTGGAGTAGGAACATATGAAGGGAGGGATCGCTTGACGCAGACGAAAGCTTGTCCAAGATAACATTTTGATCTCGGCGCAAGTCGGAAGCGTAGCCAGCGAAAGCGGATAGCGAAAATACCGAAGGACAAGCACCGGTCATAGGAACATCAGGAGAGTCGACGGTATGGCGGGACAAGCAGTCGGCGTCTTGGTGTAAACGGCCATACTTGTAAGCAGCTGTGTACGAGTATTCCTGTAGGCGTAGCGCCCAGCGCCCTAGGTGACCGGGAAGGTTTTGAGGGATGAAAGCCAGCCGAGCCTATGGTGGTCTGTGGCGAAAGTAAAAGCATAGTTGACTTGAAGAGCAAGAAATCAGGACACAAGGAGAACTAAGACAGGGCCAGTGTTACCTCAAACTGAAGTTTATTCTCGGTAAAACACGCCTATTTATCAGTCGACATGAAACAAAGCAAAGTACATCATTGCGCAAGTTCACTCCACCCTCCCCCTCCCCCTAAACAAAACTTTTAGTGAAGTTGTAAAGTTTAATCGTGACACGGCTATGCTCATTAGGAACACCAAATATCAACCACGCAAACACAAGCTGCATTTGGAGCACCATGGTTCATACGGCTCACCTTTCAACTTCGCAGGTGATCTTCGCGTTCTTGCTGCTGCAATGTCCGTGCACAGCGTACTCGGCACATGACCGTTCTTAACCACTGCTACAGTGAAGCAAGGCCAGAATCTACCAGCAGAGCAGCAACTATCTCCACGTCGACCCACAACTACTACTGCGCTCAGCCTTCTGCGCACCATCATCGTCAACTGTGTCGTCACATCGCAGTGGCAACTTAAGCGGCTGTCCGAGCGTCAGCCCGTTTAGTTTGCACGGCAGCAGCATTTGGAGCACCATGGTCATACAGTGCACCTTTCCACTTCGCGGGTGTGTAAAAACTTTCCGCTTTATGCTAAGAAAAGTGACGACCCATTTTTGCTATTGCTTCCGTGCCAACAAGTGCTCTGTGAAATTGTCCGAGATTGTTTCTCGGTGGCGTTGTTGTTAATGCGCTCAGGTGACGTGGAAACTAATCCGGGTCCCACTACACGTACTGAGTCATTATTTGAGCTGCAGAATTTGCCCTCCAATCCTTCTCAGCAGATGGAAGTTTTTTTCCGTGCTGTTAAAAGACCTTCAGGCTCGTTCTGTACAATCTGCTAAGAGTCAGGCCAAGTTGATTAACGACATTAAGGCTCGAGACATTGAGACCAAAATCATCGAGACCAAAATCGAATGTATGCAGAAAAGATTAGACAACCTTGAAGAAAAATAAAAGGTTTTAGACCGTATCGATGATGAAATTACTGGAATGCAGGCGGCGGCACACGCCCAAACAACTCGGCTTCACTCTTTACTACTTCGCGTTGACGAACTTGAGGACAGATCGCGACGCAATAACCTCATTTTTCTTGGCATCCGTGATTCTCGCGAATCGTGGGAAGAGTCCGAATCATGCATAAGAGAGGCACTAACCGACGTAATTGAGAGCCTGCCTGACACAGCAATCGAACGTGCTCATTGCATTGGTCACTACACGCCCAGTAAGTGTCGCCCAATTGTAGTTAAATTCACCAGCACAAAAACGAAATGCAATGTACTTCCCGCGCGCGCAATGCTGAAAGAAAACGATATTCCTGTTCCCGAAGATTTTTCGCCAGCCACTCGCAATTTCCGTAAAAACTAATTGAGTACGATAAAAGCCAGCCCCAACCATATCCTTTCCAGTTAGGTATACCAAACTAATAATGAATAAAAAAGTAACAGGCCTGCGTGCACACGCAGCACAATCAGCGTATGCTGGTGGAGCGGCTCAAGAGTAGCTCCAATTTCGGCACCACGCACACCAGGGTCTTCGCGACAAAGTATCTTCGCCTCGTTTTGACAAGAACGATCTGAACTGCCAGCCCGGCGTCGATGGCGAGCTGCGGCTTGTAATGCTCTCTGCACAGCAGTCTGCTGAGCCCGATGATGCCTGGCCGCGCAGGCCTGTGACGTTTGCAGGCGCCTTAACTACATGGCGCCACCATACTGGTGGAGGCTGGGGATCGCGTTCTTTTTTTTTGATGGCGCGCCTCATATGAATGGCATCTCGTTGTCTGCGGATGCGCACGCTGCGTTTTCAGGCGCCTTAACTAGATGGCCCCACCATACTGGCGGAGGCTCGGATCGTCTGCGCCTGCGTTTAAAGCGCATTTTTTCTGTGCCCGATAGCAAGCGCTTGCGTGGCTCAGTGGTAGAGTATCTGGCTCCCACGCAGCGGGCGCATGTTCGATCCCGGTGTGAACTGGGTACTTTTTACACCGTAAGCTGTTATGGGCTCATTCTAAAGCCGTTTCGGTTCGCGTTGTTGTCCGCCGCCGAGTAACCACTATCACCCTAAGTGCGAAAAAAAGCACCCGGTCTCCGCCGGGATTGAACCCAGGCCCGCTGCGGGGGAGTCGGATACTTTACCACTGAGTCACGCAAGCGCAGAAAAAGGTGCCAGAATCATCGTCATAAAAAGGCCCTATAAACGCACCCTATAGGCAGGCGTGCAGGCGCAGATGACCCGAGCCTCCGCCAGTATGGTGGCGCCTTCTAGTTAAGGCGCCTGCAAAAGCCGCATGCACAGGCGCAGACGACGAGATGCGATTCAGTTGAGGCGCGCAATAAACGCGATCCTGATGTGAAATGTGCGCCACGTATTCTCGGTACCTCTTCAGTACACGTTATGGCGTCTCCTCGCAAGGTACCAACCGCTGCTGAAGAAGCGAATCGTAGAGCTACGTGCGCGGCTACAACCAAGCATCATGGGGCTCAGCAGACTGCTGTGCAGAGAGCATTACAAACCGCAGCTTGCCGTCGACGCCGGGCGAACAGTTGAGACCGCTCTCTTCAAAATGAGGTGAAGAGACTTTGCCGCGAAGACCCTGTTGTGCGTGGTGCCGAAATTGCTACTCTTAAGCCGCTCGCTCCACCAGCTTACATTGTGACGATGCTGCGTGTGCCGCGCAGGCCTGTGACTTTTTTCGCATTTCCAGCGATAGGGGTTACGATCACCGGAGGCCGTCGGCGGAGGCGGACACCATCGTGAACCGGAACAGCTATTGGAATAAGCCCATAACAGCTTACGCTGTAAAACAGTTCGTCTATGACCCGGCAACAGACACCATCAACGAGCATGCGCTGTATGAACCACGAGATTACTGCCGGCATGTAAATTCCCAGCACATGCCTAGTTAGGAAAACGTGAGGGGAAGTGAACCAGAATCATGCGTCGTATCTGTGTTCTTTACTAATATCCGAATCATCATGAATAAGCGCGCTTCCTTAGCATCTGCCTTAGATACTTTCAATGCCAACATTTTTGTGCTTCCCGAAACGTGGTAACCTTCACATATTCAAGATAACGAAATGCTTCAAACTGCGCACCATTTTTCACTGTATCATTGTGACCGAACAATGCGTCAGGGTGGCGGCGTGCTCTTAGCCGTTTCCAAAGATGTTCCATCTCAGTGTACGCGTATTCATGACAATACTGACCTCGAAATGGTTTGGGCCATCATTGAAAGAAATCACCAGAAGATAATCATTGGTGTTTAGTTACGGCCCCCCACTTATTTATCTAATTTCGTAAATGAGATGCATGATATTCTTCACATTGTTACATCTGGTCATCCTACATTACCTTTATTGTTGCTTGGGGATTTTAATTTACTGAATATAATATTGAACACAGAATATCCAACTTTACAACAATTTTCGTCATTAGCCAGTGAGTCCTGAGACATGGTCTCTGTCTTTTCACTTTCACAAATTGCTACTCAACCCACACGATCTACCGAACACGTTGCGAACACACTTGACCTTGTATTAACATCGCGGCCTGACCTAGTTTCCAACATCACGTATTTACCCGGCTTGAGCGACCATTCGGCACTTTAGTTTGACAAATATTTTGCGACTAAAAACCGGTAAAAAAATTCAAATCTTTTGGAAACTACGCGAAAAAAAATTTTGAAGTCATCAACGCCGAATTATCTGCTTTTCTAGACGTATTTTTAAACAACTTCGACAGCCTTAGAGTTCAGACCAACTAGAACAAAAAAATGCATCCCACTGCGCACCCTTGCATGTAATCAAAACGCCCCATGGTATAGCATCCGTCTCAAGCGCATCTCTAATAAAAAGAAACGTCTGCACAAACCAGCCAAACGTTAACCTAACAACTACCGGTGGACTAAATACAAGCTGGCGGCAGATGAGTATGTAGCCGCACTTAAGCCAAGGATGATTTTCTTGGCAATACCTTGCGATCAATGCTTAAAACCAACACCAAGTAATTCTGGCGCGTCATTAACCCAAAGGCGGATGACATCATAACCTTGATTGACAGCTTTGGAAATGTTATTCCAACTAATGAAGGTGCGTCGGTACTTAGTGATGTTTTCATACGCAACTTTTCATCAAACACAGACATTACTCTTCCATCCACGCTCGACTACGATTACCTAGCAATGTTTCCCATAATCAATGAACCAGCCAGACGTCATATCAATTATCTCATCTTTAAAACTGCCTTCGGCTCCAGGACACGGTTTAATAAACGCGAAATTTTGGAAAAGCACTAGCTGTTACTCTTATAGTTTTCTAGCAATGATATACCAACAGTCGCTAGACAAGGGTTCTTTGTCTGCTGAATGGAAGGTCATGAAATTGATCCCACTCCATAAGTCGGGTGACAAGCATTCTCCATATAACGACCGCCCTATCTCGTTCACCTCTATTCCATGTAAGATGCTAGAACATTACTTGCATCTAAACTTGCTAGCTTTCATGAAACTAATTCTTTCTTTTCACCATCGTAATATGGCTTCCGCAAGAAATATTTATGTGAAACACAACTATATTTATTTACGCATAAGCTAAACATAATTCTCGACCACTCCTCAACCGCCGACTATATATTTTAGACTTTTCGAAAGCGTTTGACACGGTGTGCGATAATCTTCTAATTTTTAGGCTGCATCGAATTAACAGTGATCCCTAGACTGCTTGCATGGCTTGAGTGCTTTCTTTCTAACCGTTCACAGTTTGTCTTTGCTAATGACTCAAACTCGCAGCCAAGCAGAGTACAGTCCGGCGTACCTCAAGGGTCGGTACTGGGTCCCCTCCTTTTCTTAATTTACATAAATGATCTACCCAGTTGTGTTTCCTCTAAAATTCATTTATTCACCGCTGATTGTGTAATCTTCAGGGAAATAATATGCGACACTGTTAAATCTTCTCTTCAATCCGACTTAACGCTATTTCTACTTGGTGCCAATCATAGTCAATGAAATTAAATATCAAAAAATGTAAATTTTTGCGTGTGTCGACAACTGCGAACCAGCTTCCTTCTTACTACGTTAATAATCTCCCCTTAGACCCTGTCTCATCCTAAAAATATCTTGGCATCCATATTACTAGCAACCATATTACTAGCAGTCCATGCACGCTTCTTACGTAATTAAAAAGGCTAACCGGATGCTGGGATACCTAAAACGCAATTTAACTGAGGCACCGTCTTCCCTAAAATTAATGCTGTACAAGTCACTAGTCCGCTCAAAGCTTGATTACGCCGCAGCAGTTTGGGATTCCTTTCAGAAAAACCTAATTCACTCATTAGAAATGGTAGAAACTCTGCTCGTGCATCACTAAGCCAACAAACGGATCAACCCTGCAGTGACGTTTCAGTGTGCTGTGAAATCCTTCGTGGGCCAGATATAGCTGAAGCTCGAATAGGAAAACAGTCGGTTTGTTATTCGGCACCATAGTCTGCAACGTAAATATTGATGGAGTGCGGAGAACCGTAGATGCGTGCTTTCTCAAGCTCGCCGAGAAATCTGCTGACACATGCACTGAGTGATTAATTCATAGCACGTTAACGTGGTTCAGCGTTATAAACCAACCCCGTAAATCGGTCAATGCAGTATCTCATGCTGTCCACAAGATGTAATATTTCAGGTGCAGCGTGTGCATACTCTGTGATGCTCGTCGAAAACTAGCGGTCGGGGCTTAATATATGAAATGCGGTAACATCCTTACTTCGCCGACAACTTTAACAATTTAGGTAAATTAATGTTGCCTCCAGTTACAATTTTTGTTTTGACCTCCTGCCGCCTTCAGAACATATCATTGTTTTGACCTTTCCTTTGTTTACCTCCGCACGCGCCACTTATGGTGCTGGCGAAAAGTGATTTCTATCTTGGTTCTAACAGACTAAACTAATAACAGTGCAAGTTCTTTCTCGACCTCTTCTTGGTAAAAAAAAGACCGCATATCCACGGGGTGAATGATGATGAGTGGGCGAAGCTCCGGAGGGAATCATCGGTAAACCGTGAATCTTCCGTGTAATTCGCCCAGTCTCGCCGCACTAAATCGAACGATTCACTTCCACCAATGACACGCGCCATATGTGACGTCATTCCTATTTTATAACAGCGCCCTTCGTTATAATTGCACCATCTCCCGCTTAAGGGGACGCTAGCACAAACGCGTTAGAAACGTGCAGTACTCTCTAGTAAGGGGGAGAAGCCACAGCGTCTTACGTAGCCGTTTACACATGCCGGAACGTGCACCGCGTTTGCCGACGCCATCACATGACTGCTGAGAGAGTATAACCCCCGTATTCATAAACGCTCCTCGACTTGAACTTGACTTGCCACCGCCTTGGGCAGCGCGTTCGAAACGCGTTGAAGGCGGTGGCAAGTCAAGTTCAAGTCGAGGAGCGTTTATGAATACGGGGGTAAGGCGGAGAGGCCACAGCGTCTTACACCAGCTTCTTACACGGGCCGTAACGCGCTAGCACAAACGCGTTAGAAACGCGCAGTCTTTCGTTAATGTTGGGTATTTATTGTCATCGTGATGCGTGTGTCCATGTGCGCTTCGTGGCGTAGTGGTTAGCGCCGCGCGTTCGGAAGCGAGGGGTCCTTGGTTCGATTCCGCGCTACGGACACAACTTTCGGAATTTCTTTTTTCATAAAAGTAGACGTGGCTACCTACTACGACGACGACGACAACGACTACATACTACAGAGGAGGGACAGACCCACACCCTAAGGAGCTTCGCCCTTAAGTGCGGGCTAAGTGCCACCCAAACACTATACTGACGCTGTAGGCATTTTTAGCGGTCGAATATCTTGCCGTGTTAACAGCGGGTCCAATTTGTATTCTGCCGTGAAATTCCATTTCTCATGCACGCTCTCGAACTTATGCCGGTCGGTGTAATCGTTCAATCGTACATAGCCGTATAACTTCCCAGGCATACGGCTATGCACCCCATGCGCTCGTACACATTCGAATCGAAATCGATTTTGTGTATGAGAACATTACTTTATATGGCACCAAGAAATTAACGGTGTTCCGAGTTTCAATACAAGTAGATGAAAAAAGGGTGTTTACAAACCTGCATTATGACAGCGTACACTTTCAGGTCGCCATGCATCTGTCGCAGGCACATCGCCTTCAGTACATTCGACCCCTGGCTCTCACATTCTTCTTCTAGAACGAAAACGTGACCGCTTCATCCAACTTTTTCGCCTTTCTCAACATTTGATCCTCTAAAAAGCTGTTTGTGGCACACATGCGAAATCCAGTTTTGTTTGTAACGGTTGGAGGTGCCGAAAAAGTGATAGTGAACGCGAGCACATGTAAAGGCTGCTCGTCTGCTCACGGACTAACGCTGGCGCGTCCGTTGGTTACGCGGCCGACACGGTTCATCGCGCCCACTTTAGGTGCTGCAGGTTTTCCATAGAACGAGCTCAGAATAACTGTGTTCGTTACATTCGCTCCAATAATACCAGAAATGCCAGCGTAACAGCTATGAATGCCACGCCATTCCCTTCCATCCCTTGCAGCGCGCGTACAGCTCCCCTGGAATTTCATAAACATTTTCACCATGTAGCACTGCCTGATGTATTTACTTGTACTGCGCATTACGTATCACGTCGCAACGTACACCGCTTATTCCGTCTTGCTGCCCAAATGCGTTTTTCCAGTCATTCCTACCTCCGACGTCACTGAAGTGGAACCACCTCCCCGAAAATTTGTTTCAGTTAGTAACAATACCTCTTTCATGATGCCTTAACCAACATTTAATACAACAAAGCACATTTATGTGCTCGTATATCTCATATTTTACTAATTGTCTCTTTTTTAAAGCAAAGCTACACTGTAAAAAATTTCCGTCAATATACGGAGGATTTCCGTCATTATACGGAAAAATTGCAGTAAGAATACGGAAAATATCTCATTTTCAGAAATACAGCAAAATTTCCGTTAAAATACGGAAACTGCTCCCCGTTTTAAGATTTACGGACATTTTTCCGTAATAAATACGGAAAAATTGCAGTAAGAATACGGAAAATATCTCATTTTCAGAAATACAGCAAAATTTCCGTTAAAATACGGAAAGTGCTCCCCGTTTTAAACTTTACGGTCATTTTTCCGTAATAATACGATGACTACACTGTTCTGTACGAAACAGACAGAATTCCGTATTTTTGTTATGCGATCATCCGTATTTTTGCAAGGAAAACTATACACGCTGTCTGCGTGAACGCTTGTACTCACAAAGTTTCTTCTAAGAATAATTTATTGCAATGCAAATGACGCCTGTGTTTGTACTGACGTTTATTTGGTGTCAGCACTAATATATATATATATATATATATATATATATATATATATATAAAGTTTTAGTGAACGAAGAGCGGTGGCCATACTTGACAACGTAAACAAGCCAGCGCCGTTCAGGTGCTGGTGCATTGGCAATTACATTGGTGCGCTATGCAAAAATTGTGCGCACTCTAAATCAGTACCGAAACGCAGTATAATGACCACGATTGCGTTTACATTTAACAAGAAATGGCCGCAAAGAGAACTGGCGGCCTATAAAT
Source organism: Dermacentor silvarum (assembly GCF_013339745.2). Taxonomy (NCBI): domain Eukaryota; kingdom Metazoa; phylum Arthropoda; class Arachnida; order Ixodida; family Ixodidae; genus Dermacentor; species Dermacentor silvarum. The sequence goes on from NC_051155.1 coordinate 119,392,023, forward strand.
CCAAGTACTGCGGCTATAGATGAAATTTTAGACGGAGAGAAAGAATTAACTCAGGAGTGGAAGGGTTTTACTGAACTGTATAGTATTTGGTTTCAATCGCCCCATAGTATTTGCAAAATATCTCATCTCTGTCAACTGCCATTCATTGACACACCCCCATTACGCATATTCTGCACTGTCCAATTGTTGACAGTGTTGTCAATTTTTTGCGGTAAGATGTAATCGCAAGCATTTATTCTTATTTATTTAGATACCTTAAGGGCCCACAGGGGCATTACGTAAGGGGGGGGGGACATAAACCAGAACACAATTTTCACAAAAATGAAGGAGCATCGCAGGTGGTAAATACAGCACTTTGGGGTACAGCAAGTCGTGAAACATATTAACAAGGTAAATATTCTTACAAAATTCACACTCAACGAAGCAAGAACAAAATAGCGAAAGCGAATAAGTGCTCTGGGAGATAAAAATGTTACTAAAAGTGCTAGGATTGTAAATACGTTAGTAATGCTGAATAAAATAAGGAAGACTGTATGTTATCGTGGCAATTCTGGAGGGTAACTGATTCCATTCTTTTATTGATAAGGTTAACGGCGAATTGTTGGACTTTTCCGTCCGGGCAAAGATAGGGTTAACTTTGTAGGCATGATCGTTGCGATGTTAAGTATGAGGTGACGGTAAAATGTGTGACTGGGCAAATGATGTGTTGCTGTGATACAGCGTGTGAAAAAAGCATAATCTGGCGAATTTTCTGCGCATTGCGAGTGGCGGCATTTAGAGTGTTTGCTTCAAAGATGAAACGCTTTGAAATCTGGAGTAAGATGACATGATGAATCGCGCTGCTTTATTCTGGACGGCTTCGAGTAGATTGGTAAGGGCGATCTGGTAGGGATGCCAAATGACTGATGCATATTCCAGGGAGAGACGCACGAAGAAAGTGTACGCTTGAAGCATGGTGTCCCTGTCGGCCAGACGCAAGCGTCGCTTCAGAAAGCCAAGTTTCTTTTGCGCTTTAGTTGTGATATATTTTATATGGTCAGTCCATGTTAAGCTAGAATTTATGTAGACACCGAGGTATTTAGCCGATGTAACCGAGTTTACTATGCTATTGTTTAAAATATAAGTATTAGTTTGAGACTTTGGAACGGAAGTGAAGTTCAGGTGATTGGTCTTTTCTGTGTTAATTTGCATCTGCCATTTGCAGCACCATTGCGTTAGTTTATTAAGGTCCGATTGCAATGTTATAATGTCATTAGGGCTAGCCATATATCTGTCTGTAAATCACACAATCATCGGTAAAAAGGCGAACTGTTGAATTAATATTTAATGCTATGTCATTAATGTATATCATCATGTATCATTTAGCGCTTCATCTTGAAACAAGACCGGCGAGCGCACATGGAATTCTGCTGTACAATAACAGATGGACGCATTGTGAGTGAAGAACAGAAACGATGGATGGTTAGGCTGCTTGACTCTCGGCATGTTTGAATGGGCAAAGTTCCGAATTTGTCGCTGTGTGGTGTATGTTTGTGTGCTCGTCATGTGCCGTCATAGCGCGGGTATACTTGCGCGGAATGTGTTTCACTCGGCTACAAAACTTTGCACGCTGCGGCATCGAACACGCACCAATACGTGTGCAAACTACGGGAAGGTGATTGAAGATGAGTGATATAGCACTGTGTGTACTGTCAAAAGGAAAGAAAGAAAGAAAAAGAAAAAACGCCCTGGTCCCGAGTTGGCATAATGATTCAACCTTTATTTCTTTTTTTAACCCGACATGTAACACCATTTATTACATGAGCTTTATCCGTGGGTAAAAGTAATGGCACAACTCATTATTTGCCCGTTCATTACATGCACCAGCCAGTCCAAATTAACACTATACTAGAGCTTATTGACGCATCGCATTACACTCTAGCACGGCATTGCAACGCTCACCGGACTCTCGTCTGGTTGACTTCTCTGCCCATCCTCTCCTTGCTTTCTCTATCTCTTTCTATACAATGTATACAAAGAGATATCTCTTTGGGCAATGTATACAATGTATACAATGCCCTGTGGCAGAGAAAGCGATCTCCTCTTCCAGAGTTCAATTATTTCTCAAGCAATCATTTTACTCTTCCAACAACTACTGCATAAATGGGAAAACGAAACCGATTTTGTTTTGTTCTCCGCGCTCCCAGCACCAGGTGGAACCACGCGCGGCGCTTCCGATCTCGGAGGATGTAACAAGACGAGCGGTTGACGAAGCAGCATTGTGTAGCCAGCCGGTTTATCTTTTTATGTTGTACAGTTTGTTAGTTTACCGTAAATATGTCTTGATTTGTACTCAAGAGTGGAGCAAGGCCCTATGGAACAGAGATTGACGCATCGTGAGCGAAGAACAGACGCGATGGATGGTTAGGCTGCTTGACTCTCGACTGTACGACTCTCGGCATGTTAGGACTGGCAAAGTTCCGAATTTGGCGCGGTGTGGTGTACGCTTGTGTACTCGTCAAGTGCCGTCAGAGCGCGGGGATGTTTGAACGGAATGTGTCCCTTCGTCTACAAAACTGTGCACGCTGCGGCATCGAAGTCCTGTGTACGGGTGCACGTATGCGCTTGGATACGGGATAGCCTGCTCTCAACGGATGTTCAACAGTGTACGCACGCTGCGCGTACGCGTACGTATGAGGTAAGCCCGTTATAATTCTATTTGTTCGGTTTGCATAGTGTAGCTGTTTAGATGATGTGTGGTAAGCTGGCGTGGCGAACAGAACTATTTGTTTTTCAAAAGGCCAGTAAACAGCGTCATAGGGCAAAAATGGCGCGTCAAGGGAAAAAGGATCACATAATTTCACATCGATCTCCATGGTAGCGCGATCGAAATTTTTTGTGTGGCGCGTATAACCTATTGCTTATGCGCGTTAAAAACTTAGAATAATAGTGCATTCAGTTGCGCTCATAATTCCTATTGACGCTTGTACTGTCACTATACGTGCGATAGTTGCCTCCTTGTTTGCATGCATTTTCATTGTAGTTACCAAAAAAAATTGTTAGCTCTGCTGTGTCTTTCCTTGGTGCAACTGCTTGTGGTGCAGCAAGACGTTTTGCTTTAATGATGTCTGGGCAATCCAAGCATTCGTGTCGTGTAGCTAGCTGTAAATGTATCAGTCGCAAAAAAATTGTACATGCCAGAGAAGCAAATGCAATCAATATAGCCTGTATTTTATAAATGCTTCAGTTGAACTGCTTAAGCAGAAAGTAGATATGCATGAAAATCAGATGATTGTGCTGATGCTTAGCAAGAACAAGGTAACATAACATTACTGATTCAATATTTTCTTTTACTGAAAGACTAGTTGCTGGTGTCCTGCTGGAGCTAAGAAGAAATCTGCTGCCTGCCATGAGGCCATGTCTCTCAAGTTACCACAATATTGTTGCCTTCAAAGTAAGTGGATTTGTTTCTCTCAGCATTTTACTACCAACTTGCATCATGGCAATCCACTTAGCTGTGTAGGTGATCACTGTTAGTGACATTGGAGTGCTGGTGAACAAGCACCCTTTGAATGTTACAACACACAGCTGTGGAAAATAAAGATGCCACGTAGCTGGACAATACCAAGTTATTATTACGTTTGCCATTGCTTGGAGATACTGAGAATATTTATTGCATTCTGCCTAATTAGATCACTAGTCTTAATTAATCAACCTCTCAATTACTCTAATCAGATGCAAAGTGTAAATGAGGAAATTGTAGAACACCATGAACAACTCCCGATACAGCATCCTGTTGTGCAAAAAGTGCTACATAAAAGTGTTCTTCCGAGCGGGAAAGAAGCTCGCGAATACACATAAAATTGCCGTATGAATGGCCGCTCGAGGCTCTTTGCGTGTATTCGTGGCTTTCTTTCACGCTCAGAAAAACTTTCATGTAGCACGTATTTCATGTAATTATAATATTTGAGAAGTTGATTAAATAATTTACACTTAATTATGCAATTAGGCAGAATGCACAAAAAGTGAGTATCTCCAGATGATGGCAAACTTTACCTTGGTTGTGTCCAGATACGTAGCATTTGCATATTTTCAAACCTTTGTGTGTTGGGACGCCCCGTATAAGCCAGATTTGTTTCTCCAAGTTAATATACTGATGACATTCGATTGTGGTCTAGCAGGCAAAAATGCTAAACAGGAAGAAATTTAATTTGCTCTTGGTAGGTTGTTCAAGCAAATCAACCAAGTTGTTACACATGAAATGCGGCATTTGTAGGTGTGTTCTGCAACACTGCAGCCCTGCAGCCCTAAAAAACTTTTGAGTAAAGTGCTACTACTATAATTTCTCTAAAGCATGCAGCAAGGTTCAGCATTCCAGGAGGCTGGCATCAAGAGAGATCTATTTATATGAATTTCATATGTAAAAATGAGGTGTTATTGTTTGGATGACTGTATAAACTTATGCTTTAATTCCAGTCTTGCATGAGGCAGACTTGGACAGGAAAATTGATTTCTTTTGGGCGATGTGGTACAAATGTATGGGGTAATGCTTGTATGCATAGACATTACATCCCTATTGCTTAGCCAAGGGGTGCCCCTACGTGTTAAAATTTGCAGGGCTCAGATTGAAGAATGTCAACTTTTGTAAAATCAACTACACCTTTTAGATTATGAGATTACAATTATTGCATACCGTCATAGTGTGGTATATGGGCTGAAAACCCTGCACACTGCGGTATCATGAAAATTTATTCTATGTAATACAAGCCATGCTGCTTGCCGATTTAAGCAAATATAAGGCAACTTTTCTAGGAATGTTTCTGGCCTTGTAATGTACTTCATGTTATATTCTTTAAGACTATAAAGCAGATTGTTCTTCTGTACATTTTCTGGAAACTTAAACTGCGGCGATCTAAACCACTTGGCAACAATGCTGTGATCGCTACCGCGTGTGGAGCAAACGCAGCTTTGCCTTGTTCAATTGTGTCGCGGGCACTTCTGAAGCGCTGCCTATTTAGTAAATAATCTTGGTGGCATGGAAGCGCCATCTGCTTCTGTGCATTGCTTTGTTTTCTTGTGGCATCACGTCACATTATAATCGTAATATTTTTTTTCGTTTTCTGAGAGTCTCATATTGCCCCCCCCCTCATCATGCTGTAATTGTGGTTGCTTTATTTATGTGCAAATATTTATGTATAGATGACCACTGCTCCAAGTTCCATTTTATCGCAAAGTAAGCTACGAATACCCAAGGAATTATGTATAGCAAAATACCAAAGTCAAATTGCCGAACACAACCAAGCAGACTCAGTGCACAGTCTCTCACCAGATTGCATTGGTCATGCAAAGGTGCACAGCATACCTCTTTATTGCTTGCTGAACAAGCTGTGAGAAAACTGAATATTTATGTAGCTTCAATTAAGTGCTATCAGCCATTACTTCTGCCCTCAGCAATTCTGGACTATTATCACAACTTTTCTTTTTCTAACTCATTTTGCTTATTATAGAGGGATTACTGCCTGTGTTCATAGGAAATAAATCACATGGGCAATCAAACACCAAGAATGTATAAACTTGGAACATTGATTGTGCAGTTTGATGGTTCAGAATAAGTAGAAATACAGCATAAAAACTTAACTTTTACTTGAAACAACAATAGAGCATACAGTAACCATACTTGCCTGCTGTAGCCCCTGTGCCAAGTAAATTTCAATTCTGCTTTTTGCATCCTATCAGAGCGCTGGTAACATGTTTCACATTTCTGTCAGCCAACTAACCTGTCTTGTAACAGTAAAAACGTGCCAACTATATTTTTTAACAACATGCTAGAATATTCAGGCAGTTCGCTTAGAAAACTAAAGCCATAGAATCAATACAGTGATGCGACTTTCAGTTTGCATGTCACAGGTTGAGAAAAGTAAGGTGGGAGCTGTTTCCAATGTTCCGAATAGATAGCAAAGCTAGTATAAAAGGTTGCACACCACTGAGCTCTACTATGGGGGGCTGGATAGCGCATTGAGCGCCTTCGACTGAAGCCAACCTTGTCCCAGAAGTTATTACTTCACGACTTGCTG